>NC_092577.1:77500-322500 GCF_037975245.1 Apostichopus japonicus
ATAGCGTATGGACCTCGTCAACTGATAAAATAACCCTGTTTAAATCATTGCACTTATCAAATAGAATTGCACGAAGAGAAAGCTGTTCTTCATTAAAATCGATCTCGTCAAATCTACAATAAAACTGATTGAGTTCATTAATGAAGTCCATAGTAGTATGTGCAGTGTCTGACTTTTTCAGTTTATGACCAGTGATGGTGGACATGACTTTCCACGCTGCTCGACTATCGTTGCACTGAAATTTACGTTCAAGTTTCTTTCCATACTGATATTTACACCGTTTGATTTCTCTTTTAATTTCCCTTTGACGAGTTCTCGCTGTTTCGTAATCTTTGTTATGGTAGGCCACGTGTTTCTGTTTCATCAATACCTTCAAATCCTTAGATAACCACGGTTTACTGTTCGGGAATACCCATCTTGTTTTAGTTGGTACAATGGATGCAACACAAAAGTTAATATATTCACTGACAGCTGTAACCCTATTGTTGGTGTCGTCATCTTGGAACACGCCCCAGTCGGTGCTTTCAAAGCACCCACGCAACGTCTCAGTGACTTCATCCGACCACTCATGGTATGTAGTCTTAATCGGTTTCTTTTGTTTGACCCTCTGTCTGTAAAGTGGAAGTAAGTACATGGTATTGTGATCGGAATTCCCAAGGGGTGAGCAGAGTTTGACCTTGAATTGAGTTTTAACGTTGCCAAAACATTTATCTAGGATAGCATTCCTTCTTGTACATTTGTCAATGTACTGTACAAAGTTAGGATAACTAAAGTCACATTTATTGAAATCTCCCATTATAAGTTGTACAGCTTCAGGATTTAATGTGTTGATATTCTGGATTCTATCAGAAAGGGCTTCAATCGCTCTACTATTATTCGCCTTCGGGTGAACATAAACAACAGTGATGAACAACTGGTTAAATTCCCGGGGAAGGTAAAATGGCCGCACTCCGACGGTCATTAATTCAATATTCTCACAGCAGAACTTCTCCTTTACAACGTAATTATTGCACCAGTTATTATTAAAATAGAGACAAACACCACCTCCCTTAGATTTTCCGGAGTTGTGAGAACGATCCGACCTGATAAGAGTAAAATTATCAATGTCAACTGCACTGTCGGGTATGTTCGGGTTAAGCCACGTCTCGGTAAAACACATGACATTAGATTCGCGAAACTCATGCTTACCTCGCGTTGAGATTGAAAGTTCGTCAATTTTATTCTGAAGGGATCTAACGTTCCCAAGTATAATCGAGGGTAGAGGGGTGTTATGACTTACACGTCTTAAACGAGCTCGTACGCCACCTTTCCTACCTCTTTTACGCTTCTTTATGTCCTTTGGGTAATAGTCGTAATCAAATGGCCTAAGCATCCGCTTAGGCTGTAGCCGTATGAGTTCAGCAGCGCTGTAAGTAAGCCTCGATACAAGGCCAACATCATTAGAAAATGCTCCAGGGAGAGTCAAAAGCACGATAAAGAACACAACATACACCACTTTGAACATATAACAACACCTTCCACCAAACAAAATATTAAAACGACAAATATCCATGATAAAATGTGAGTTGAACACCGAGTTTTGCTAACAGGATGTCGCCACTGTGCAGCGCCACGTAACCCTCCCAAGTAAGGGTAAGAATAATGTCATGAGTACGAGTAGGAATAAACCCAAGAGTACGAGTAAGAATATTATCATGAGCACGAGTAGGCATAAAAACCATGAGTACGAGTAGCAATACAAATTCATGAGTGCAAGTAGGAATAAAGCCATGAGTACGAGGAGGAGTAAAAGGCCATGAGCACGAGTAGGAATAAAATCATGAGTACGAGGAGGAGTAAAAGGCCATGAGTACAAGCATGAATAAAGCAATGGGTCAAAGTAGGAGTACAAAGCCATTACTACGACTCACGAGTAGGAATAGTAATAAGTGAACAAGACAATATAACTGCAAATAAGTAAAATATGTGAAAGGAAGTAAACTAAGAAACCCTTGTGGGCTTAATCGAATAGAGTACTCCCATCAAAGAAAATAGAAAACCTTAACACCTAACAAAGAACCCACCCCCCCCCAAAAAAACAGATAACCTTAACAAATAAGACAAATAACACTACCCCCCCCCCCCAACTACCACCACCTACTCCCACCCCTTACAACAGATACAATCAATAAAGGCTTTCATAGTAAGTTTTCAGATGTCGCCTGAATGAAGCCACGGAAGTATAGGATTTCAAGTTGATCGGAAGATTGTTCCACAAAGAAATAGATCGATAACGGAGGCTTTGCATGCTCTTTGAATTACGACAAAAAGAAGCATGTAAATGACCAGCTTGTCTAGTATTATAATTGTGAATAGAGTGACCAATTGTATAAAAGGTAGCAAAACGACTTGGAAGCAGATTGCTCATAGCACGATAAGTAAACGTCAGAACATTTAAAGAAATGAGATCAGTGAACTTGAGCACGTTTAAGAAGGAGAATAAATGACTGGTATTTTCACGTGGAGCTGAAGACGTCATGTGCCTCACAGCCCGTTTTTGGAGAATGACAAGCTTATTAAGGTTAGTATTGAAGGTACCAGAACAAACTGAAGAGCAGTACGATAGATGAGGAAATTAAAACCATTAGTACGAGTAGCAATACAAATTCATGAGTACGAGTAGGAATAAAGCCATGACTCTGAGTAGGAGTACAAAGCCATGAGCACGAGTAGGAATAAAATCATGAGTACGAGGAGGAGTAAAAGGCCATGAGTACAAGCATGAATAAAGCAATGGGTCAGAGTAGGAGTACAAAGCCATTACTACAAGTAAGGGTAAGAATAATGTCATGAGTACGAGTAGGAATAAACCCAAGAGTACGAGTAAAAATATTGTCATGAGTACGAGTAGGCATAAAAACCATTAGTACGAGGAGGAGTAAAAGGCCATGAGTACAAGCATGAATAAAGCAATGGGTCAGAGTAGGAGTACAAAGCCATTACTACAAGTAAGGGTAAGAATAATGTCATGAGTACGAGTAGGAATAAACCCAAGAGTACGAGTAAAAATATTGTCATGAGTACGAGTAGGCATAAAAACCATTAGTACGAGGAGGAGTAAAAGGCCATGAGTACAAGCATGAATAAAGCAATGGGTCAAAGTAGGAGTACAAAGCCATTACTACAAGTAAGGGTAAGAATAATGTCATGAGTACGAGTAGGAATAAACCCAAGAGTACGAGTAAAAATATTGTCATGAGTACGAGTAGGCATAAAAACCATTAGTACGAGGAGGAGTAAAAGGCCATGAGTACAAGCATGAATAAAGCAATGGGTCAAAGTAGGAGTACAAAGCCATTACTACAAGTAAGGGTAAGAATAATGTCATGAGTACGAGTAGGAATAAACCCAAGAGTACGAGTAAAAATATTGTCATGAGTACGAGTAGGCATAAAAACCATTAGTACGAGGAGGAGTAAAAGGCCATGAGTACAAGCATGAATAAAGCAATGGGTCAGAGTAGGAGTACAAAGCCATTACTACAAGTAAGGGTAAGAATAATGTCATGAGTACGAGTAGGAATAAAAGGCCATGAGTAAGTATAGGAGTAGGGTTAGATGAATACGAGTAGTAGTAAAGTTATGAGTCTGAGTAGGAGTACAAAGCTATGAAAACGAGGAGGAGTACACACCATGAGTACGAGTAGCAATACAAATTCATGAGTACAAGTAGGAATAAAGCCATGACTCTGAGTAGGAGTGCAAAGCAATGAATACGTGTAGGAATACAAATTAAAGCCATGAGTACGTGTAGGAATACAATTTAAGCAATAGGAATATACAGCAATGAATACGAATATGAGTACAAATTAAGCAATGAGTACGAGTAGGAATACAATTTAAGCAATGAATACGAATATGAGTACAAATTAGGCAATGAGTACGAGTAGGAATACAATTTAAGCAATGAATACGAATATGAGTACAAATTAAGCAATGAGTACGAGTAGGAATAAAGTCCTGAGTGCGTGTAGGATAACAAAGACATGAGTAGCCTATACGAGTAGGAGTAAAAAATATTAGTACGAGTAGGAGTTAATCAAAATGTACTCGAGTATAAGCATGAGTACGGACTCCAGTGCTACACGCCTGGCTCTAACACTATTTATGAATGGACTATGTGTTATATTTATATTTCATGCAGGTCTTTAATTCAGTTTCTTCTGGGTTTTTTTTTATAACAGAAGAACATGCTCTTTTGCTGAATTAGTTTTGGGATCAAATGAGTCACGTCCCACGCCCATCGAAGTTCGTGAACTTCAATCACCCCCACCCCCCCCCCTCCCATCCATCCATGGGAACCTTAAAGAATTATTCTTGTCTAAGTTTTTCAATTTTATTGTTTTACGTCAAAAGCCATTAAAACTACAAATATGTGGCCGTGATATAAGAGTTGAAAAGAAAAAGAAAATTTCTGAACTACAATTATGACGACTGCCTCTCTTTCAATGCCGAAAAAACATTGTAACGAATAAACTCACGGGTGTACGGCCGTGCTGTCCACTCAGGCCGCTGTACATGACTGTGGAATGGCGAAAGGGATAAATTGGAGGCCCTCTGACAATAAGGCTATCAGTTAGGAATATTGGTCTAATCCGGTTCTGACTTATTGTATGATACAAATACCACACTGGTCGAAGGTGTTTCGTGAGGTCATGCAATTACACCTAAATACAATCTGCAAAATGTCCTCATTCTTAGATATATAAAGTAATTCATTCGAAGTATGTACTCACCAAAGTTGTCTGTTTGTCCGGCTCCGTGACAAATTGTGTTAGACACGAGAACTACAAAAATAAAGCGAATCATCTTACCAGGCACTAACTACATGGAATATGATAGTTTTAATTGATCACGTGACCTTTCTGGTCATACGGCTAGATAGATTGTCTATGGAATATCTCAAAACAGATATCCGTTTTGTTTATCAAATTCTTTCTTAAGTCAATCTGTGCTATTGCCTTAATCTGTTCATCTCTGAAGTGACGGTATTATAGGGTGGAATCCTCGCTGCTACTTATATATGATATGAGTTACAATATCAAACAGCGAACGAGGCAAACAAATACAACCATAACTGTCCCAGGGCGATATTATCATAAACAGCTGGTAGTAACGGGAAAATTTCATTTTGAACCTAAGGTCAAAACGCAGTGGTTTGTCAATAAAATATGCAACACGTAGTATGAACGTTTGTCTCAAGTGGTCGTGACTACAAGCAAAGTAGAACACATACCTTATAATTTGATTTGTATTCTTCAGGAAGTTCAGGTAGATACAAATTGAATCAACAGAAATGGGTTTAGCAGGAACAAAGTTACGGGACCAGATATATCAATATTATAAGCTATCCTTCTGTTAAGAAAAATCGACTGTTAAAGAAAAACATAATTATATTCCACTCAAATAAAAATAGGGACTGTGAAATTACATCAAACTTCAGACTTGAAAATTTGGCGAATATGAAACAAAACAGGTAACAGCCAATCGGTTGAAGCTCTGTCTCAGGAGAAATCCATTATTTCACATGAATATTACATGGCTAATTTGTCAAACAATTAAGCATAAAATGAAGCATTGAAGTCACTTTTGAATCCTGATAACGGTTTTTGGTGTATTGAGTATCGGTGACGATATGCATCACGCGCTGCAATTTATCTGACGTGATTTTGACTTATGACACAAAAACTACTGCTAGACTGCTAAGTGAAGCTATATGTTACCTTTATACACACCGTCAAAGTGAAGCTATAACCTTTTTAAATACAGTCAACTTGTTATAATGACTAGGCATGGTGCCCACATAGGCATACCAACTGTCCAAAATATTACGGCCATCTCATACATCTGAAACATTTAGAATGTGCAGCCGACGACATATTATTACCAATCCATATTTTGTAGATTGTAAAGTATATTGTATAGTAATTGTAAACGGAAACTGCATATGCTTAAAGTTCCAAAAGTGGCGGCGGTATTACAGAATGAGCTTATCAAATCAGAGGCGTAAACTGTTTAAATCATATACCTTATCTACATAGTCATATGCGACCTTATGATGAAATGCTACTAAATACAGACGTTTTTGAATCGTCGCAGCTGGACGAAGTAGTCAAAGCGTTAAAGACTAATAAATAGAAAGCAATGAAAGAATGATACATAATCGACAGAATTGAGTCTTGCCAATCACCTTCATGCAAGATTTAGTTTCTTTTTCTTTTCTTGTTGGAAGAGGGGCGGCATTTTGTTCTGTATTTTGTAGCGATGATACAATGGAAAAAACGTTAAACAAACAAATGTAATGATAATTCTCTCACGGATTTGAAAACATTGACCTTTTGAAGACAAAAGCTGGTCTAAATATGATACCTTTGATACATAGCAAAAAAATACATATTTCGGAGTAAACAGCATTCAGGACGAATACATTAAATGAAGTAATAATAAACAATAAAGAGCAACGAAAAACGTTTCTAAAAATTTAACAACTGCTTCATGTTATTAAAATAAAATTAGTCACGAAGTAGCTCCGGTCCAGTTATTTCTCGACTTGTAATATATAAAAACTCACTAACGGTATGCATGTCATTACTTTTTTTATATGCTACATGAGTGTCGCACTCTAATTAACATCACCATACTTCTGTGTGTCGTCACCGTTCGCGAACGTTTGTCTGTACAATCGAGCTCCGCTCTTAGTTGATCCAGGGCATTATCAGTCCACCGTTGAACTGTAACTATAGAGGAAGGCCTTTGTCTGTACAATCGAGCTCCGCTCTTAGTTGATCCAGGGCATTATCAGTCCACCGTTGAACTGTAACTATAGAGGAGGGCCTTTGTCTGTACAATCGAGCTCCGCTCTTAGTTGATCCAGGGCATTATCAGTCCACTGTTGAACTGTAACTATAGAGGAGGGCCTTTGTCTGTACAATCGAGCTCTGCTCTTAGTTGATCCAGGGCATTATCAGTCCACTGTTGAACTGCAGCTATAGAGGAGGGCCTTTGTATGTACAATCGAGCTCCCCACTTAGTTGATCCAGGGCATTATCAGTCCACTGTTGAACTGCAGCTATAGAGGAGGTCCTTTGTATGTACAATCGAGCTCCCCACTTAGTTGATCCAGGGCATTATCAGTTCACTGTTGAACTGTAACTATAGAGGAGGGCCTTTGTATGTACAATCGAGCTCCCCACTTAGTTGATCCAGGGCATTATCAGTCCACCGTTGAACTGTAACTATAGAGGAGGGCCTTTGTCTGTACAATCGAGCTCCGCTCTTAGTTGATCCAGGGCATTATCAGTCCACTGTTGAACTGTAACTATAGAGGAGGGCCTTTGTCTGTACAATCGAGCTCTGCTCTTAGTTGATCCAGGGCATTATCAGTCCACTGTTGAACTGCAGCTATAGAGGAGGGCCTTTGTATGTACAATCGAGCTCCCCACTTAGTTGATCCAGGGCATTATCAGTCCACTGTTGAACTGCAGCTATAGAGGAGGTCCTTTGTATGTACAATCGAGCTCCCCACTTAGTTGATCCAGGGCATTATCAGTTCACTGTTGAACTGCAGCTATAGAGGAGGTCCTTTGTATGTACAATCGAGCTCCCCACTTAGTTGATCCAGGGCATTATCAGTTCACTGTTGAACTGCAGCTATAGAGGAGGTCCTTTGTATGTACAATCGAGCTCCCCACTTAGTTGATCCAGGGCATTATCAGTCCACTGTTGAACTGTAACTATAGAGGAGGGCCTTTGTCTGTACAATCGAGCTCTGCTCTTAGTTGATCCAGGGCATTATCAGTCCACTGTTGAGCTGTAACTATAGAGGAGGGCCTTTGTCTGTACAATCGAACTCCGCTCTTAGTTGATCCAGGGCATTATCAGTCCACTGTTGAGCTGCAACTATAGAGGAGGTCCTTTGTCTGTACAATCGAGCTCCGCTCTTAGTTGATCCAGGGCATTATCAGTTCACTGTTGAACTGTAACTATAGAGGAGGTCCTTTGTATGTACAATCGAGCTCCGCTCTTAGTTGATCCAGGGCATTATCAGTCCACTGTTGAACTGTAACTATAGAGGAGGGCCTTTGTCTGTACAATCGAGCTCCGCTCTTAGTTGATCCAGGGCATTATCAGTCCACTGTTGAACTGTAACTATAGAGGAGGGCCTTTGTCTGTACAATCGAGCTCCCCACTTAGTTGATCCAGGGCATTATCAGTTCACTGTTGAACTGCAGCTATAGAGGAGGTCCTTTGTATGTACAATCGAGCTCCCCACTTAGTTGATCCAGGGCATTATCAGTTCACTGTTGAACTGCAGCTATAGAGGAGGTCCTTTGTCTGTACAATCGAGCTCCCCACTTAGTTGATCCAGGGCATTATCAGTCCACTGTTGAACTGCAGCTATAGAGGAGGGCCTTTGTCTTTTCACAATAGATCTGTATTTCGGTATGAGATGAACTTAGTTGTGATCGGCCTTTCCAAGGTTTGGTTTTGAATAGAGAAGCATTCTTCACATTCGAGTACAGCAGGTCCAGGGTAACATAATTTAGGGTTGCACACTAGACATGTTGGTACTAATGCACACTGCTTTTCTTTAAACCACAATAATTAATGATGGTAAGAGCGTCCGTATGTAACGCCATGTTAACATTTATTCAATAATTATAAAGAGATATCTTCAATTAATTTCAGATATCTCGAATTAAATTAAAGATATCTCTAATTATTGAAGATATCTTCAATTTAGTTTGAGATATCAGAAATTGCATTTTCGATATCTTGAATTTTATTTAAGATATCTCAAATTGATTTGAAGATATCAAGAAATAAATTAAAGATATCAAAAAAGGAAACATTATTTAAGATATCTCGAATTGAATTAGAGATTCCAAAATTGAATTCGAGATATCAAGAAAAGAATTCGAGATATCCAAAATTGAATTCAAGATATCAAGAATTCGAATTAGAGATATCTGGAATACAATTATAGATATCTGGAATACAATTAGAGATATCCAAAATTGAATTAGAGATATCAAGAATTCGAATTAGAGTTATCAGAAATTGAATTAGAGATATCAAGAATTCGAATTAAAGATATCTGTAATTATTATTATTGATATCTCTAATTCAATTTTGGATATCTCTAAATCGAATTCTTGATATCTCGATTTCAATTTTTGATATCTCAAATATGTTTCAATTACAGATATCTGGAAATGAATATGAGATATAGGCAGAGGCCTCAAACTCATGAAAATCATCTGAAAGTTCCAAAGCAGCCGGTTTTGAAACGTTGCGATGGGGAACGTACACCGTGTGGATAATCATGTGTGAAAATTCCAGTGGCCGATACTAAGGTCATAAACTGATCGTTACAATTTCAATATTTGTAGAGCATAGGTGACGTTTGATAATCGCGTTATTCGGGTGACACCAGGTCATACATCTTTTTGTCTTTACCAAAATTTCGCAACTGTACTATGATCATATCAACATGGCGATGCAATATGCAATAGGTGGCGCAATTATGAAACAAACAGCGATACATGTTTTTCTTGAAGAATTGTGGATGAAATGCTGTCCAGAACTCACCAGGTCAGAACTGGTTTGACGGACCACAGCTGAACGGAAATGTTCTGTCCAAGCCAGATTAGGAATGGCCTGACCAGATAAGATCAGTCCACACCAGAACTGACCTGATCCAGAAGGAACCTAACCAGATCTGACCCTATCAGATCAGTATTAACCATTAGACAACACCAGGTCAGAACTGAGCTGCTTGACCTGAGACCTGTACAGAACAACCGAGTCTTAAATTGGATCAGAACCGACCAAACCAGATCAGATCAGGGCTGACCCTATCAGATCAGGATTAACCATTAGACCAAACCAGGTCAGAACTGAGCTGCTTGACCTGAGACATGTACAGAACAACCGAGTCTTAAATTGGATCAGAACCGACCAAACCAGATCAGATCAGGGCTGACCCTATCAGATCAGTATTAACCATTAGACCAAACCAGGTCAGAACTGAGCTGCTTGACCTGAGACCTGTACAGAACAACCGAGTCTTAAATTGGATCAGAACCGACCTTACTGGAGCAGTTCATGTCTGACCCAGTGGCGGAGCTAGGGGTATTGGTCAGGGGGCGAGAATGGTCTGTAGGGGCGCTTTCGTCACTATCTAAGCGGAGCGCCACCACAGGTTGGCGTGGAGCGTACAGAATTTTTTTGAGTAAAGATACTCCCTAGATCGCCGGAATGACCCTTTCCGGGCCTTGCTATAAATTGCAGATAAACGAAGAATAAATAGGTTTCATCGCCATTTGAGACAACTCGGAAGTTTATATGGGTGTTGAAAGTACATGCGCTTCATCACAATCCCTGTGGTATCTTTGTGAGTGCTCATGTTTTCGTAGCCCTGACACAATGCCTGTTGTGCCTGTTGTAACCCACTGCACTAATCAACACACTGATCATGGAGCGGCGTATAACGTACACTGCATGTCGACTTAAAGTTTGGTGTTTATTACTATTTCAGCCACTACGCGTGGCGTATCGTCTAAAAATAGATCGAAACCCCCGTACAGTTCTTGGAAATAGCTTCGTACAACGGAAGTGCCGATAAATTAAAGACCGCCGTTAGAGCATTTTGTCAGAAAATTACACCAACAAAATGTGACAAATGTCAATAGGTAGATGAGAGCGCAATAAAATAGTCAATAATCGCGAATAAGTAAAAACTGTTAAAAAGCTGAAAAGGGCGCCAGCAGTCCATTTGAGTCCGTCAGGGGGGGGGGGGGGCATTCGCCCCCTGACTATATGGACGCTCCGCCACTGGTCTGACCCTATCAGATCAGGATTAACCATTAGACCAAACCAGATCAGAACTGAGCTGGCTGATCTGAGACCTGTACTGACCTAATGAGTCTTTAATTGACCTATTGAGTCAAACTAGATCAGTATTGACCTAACCAGAGCAGACTAGAACTTACCTGATCAGGCTATGTAATGTAGTAAAGATGTAGTATACCGCCACCATTTTGCTATTAACTTTAGATACCGTATTGGACGATAACGGACAGATGTGAAGATTACAATATAGTATGTAGAGCATCATAACACACGTCTCTTGTTTGCTCTCTGCTTCTTTGTTCATTCTATATCAGGCGCGTATCCAGGGGGCGTTGGGGCGTTGGGGGCGCGCGCCCCCGGGTAAGAAAAAGAGGAGAGAAAATAAGAGAAGAAAAGAGAGAAAAAAGAGATGGGGAAAAGAGGAGGAAGGAGAGGAAGGAAGGAAGGGAAAAGAAAAAGAAGAGAGAATAAGGAGAAAAGGAGGGAGTAGAAGATAAACGCCAAGACACCGGGAAGGGAAGAGGAACAGTCATAATTACAGCGCTGATCAATATTATATACACAGGGTAGCCATTGACGGATCGAGGATTACAGAGCTAGAGGCGGGCGCCTCACCCTACCCCTTACACCGACAACTCCATTTTTTTTCGTTTCCGTTTTTCCTCTCTCACTAATGTATATATATATATATGTATATACTATATATGGTCTATCATAACGCGTATGTGTGTATGGACGCCTTAATCAATTGTACAATTGTGCTATGAAACCAACTGTGGCTGGTCTCGAACTCGACCGAGTATTTCGGCATTAGACCAGGATCTATATGCGAACTGCACTAGACCTATGTCCTTCGGTGCAACACTGCCATCCAGAAATAAAATGTTATACATTCCGACCTGAACGCTAATTGTTACCCCAAAATCATGTAGTGGATCCAAGGGCGTATCATGGGGTGGGGCGGAGGGGGTGGGCGACGCACCCATCACTTCTTGAGATTGTACCCATGTGCCCCATCCCTCTAATCGCTTCCCGATGAGTTACGAAACTTAATTAATGACCTTCGCCCGTAGTACCAAGACCTTGACAAAATCCGGTAACACACCACTTCATTGATAAGAAGTGATCGGGTTGTACATTAGTGACGTCTAGAGGTCGTGCATTGACCTACATGGAGTGTGACCACTCCCGACTTTGCAATTTCCCAAGATCAGGCCCCGAAAAATCCCAAGGGCACTGTACTATATGGATATCTAGCGATATCTAGGGATGAAAATCCAAAGATCTTCCCTAAACTGAAGGCAGATAGAGAATCGAAGCCGTCAGTGTGTAATGAACTTGAAACTGTGCGTCTTTCGAAATGAAAAGAATGTGGGGCAAAGTAGCGTAACTCCTATGGGCTCGGACCGTGCTGAGCCGGTGGCCCCGACCAAAAGGGGGCCCCCGCTATACTGATGCACAGAGAAAGGGTACCTCTTTGGATAGGGAGGGCCCGTTTTACTGGGAAAGAAACACTCATGCAAGACTGAACAAGACAATATACATATTTTCACGTGATACGGACATCATGATCATGGGCTCATTTGGGTATTAATGTCTGTATCGAGCTAGTTGTGTTATTTATTATTATAATGAAAACAAAGTATAAAATTTGAAACCTAATTCCAGCCAATGTTGTACTGAGTACAACATCGGGACATGATTTTTTGAAAAAATTCTAAAATAATAACCCAACACTCAATAGACTTGAAACTGCGTTCGTTTGAAAAAGAAGACAGGGCTTTCATATAAATATAATAATAAAAGGTAAGAATAAAGATGCCTTCGGTGTATCTGGTAAGTAAAAAAGCACAGGAAATTAGGCTAAGATGTAGACAAAGTTTCAGCCGAAATTAGGCCTATGCTTAGGTTTGATTACTTTATTTGTTCAGTAGGCACTTGCCCACCCCCTCCCCTGGAAAAAGGTTAAGCATTTGACATTTCAATTATTTCACCCAACCAACAGTTATGTTCATTGCATACGGTCCTATAATGCATTACTGAAATTATTGAAAGTCAAAATCCTAAGACATGAGATCTCAAAATAACCAATGTGTAAATGCAACTTGAACGGGAAGTGTCTTTTCCGACGATCTAGGAGTATTTTTTGGTAAAAAAATCGTTGTACGCTCCGCGCCAACCGATGGTGGCGCTCTGCTTAGATAGTATCAAGGAGTATGTTACACCTACATGACCTACTGACCCTCCCCTCCCCCCTTTTGTAATCATTTCTGCGGACGCTCTTGCCTGGACCTTCTGATAGGAGGCCCCTTTGGGCCAGGAGCCCCCACCCTCCAGGCTCATCGTTACGCCACTGGTAGAGCATTGCACAATAAACAGATAATAGCTATTTATTTCAGTCTCATTTAATTATTCGAATTTTTAAGGAAACAACCGATATCACATCATATCAGTGAGCATGAAAATGGCGTTCCGGGATGAACAGCCTCCAAACTGTAGATGTGTGAAGTGTTCGGTTTCGGAAATATCTGGTATATTTTCATTTCCTTCAACGAAGTTTTATAGTAGCCGTTATAAGAGGTTTTAATATTTGTACACCAATAAATTAACTGTGTCTGAATTTTCGAAAATTCCCTGACCACCTTAACATACTTCCCTCTACTCGTGCAATTTTGACCGGTCTGTTAGGGGTTGAAGGAGGTTTTTCTATATTGGTTGTTCATAGATGAATTTTTGTGCAACATTATGGGTACGTTTTGAAGTGAATTTACTCACGAGAATTGTGTATTTTCAAATTCTGAACAAATAATGGGCTTAATACCTTGACGGCTTACGGGTATTGTGGGCCGCGACGACGTAGAATTACCTACAAAAAGCAATGATCCACAGGAGATGCGATGAGGTTGAACATGATGTGTCAGGCGCGGCGGAACGGAAAAATTATTGGGGGGGCTAATGTGTGGAAACTATCTAAGCGGAGCGCCACCATCGGTTGGCGCGGAGCGTACAAGAAAATTTTGGGTTTTTTCAAAGCCCCAGATGGCCGGAAACGGCACTTCCCGAGTGTTTTATGCTGCGAATACCTAGTCCTAAAATATGGGTCTCAAGCCTGCAATTTCTCAGATTGCACGTAAAAAAGTCTGTAAAAACATTGTAATTTGTATATTCGATGGTGTTTTAAGATAGTAGCTATTACTCGCAGTGTACTCGCAAAGACGTTTTTGAGTCTAGTAAGGGCAGTGGCGGAGCTAGGGGTATTGGTCAGGGGGGAGGGCAGGAATGGTCTGTAGGGGCTCTTTCGACACTATCTAAGCGGAGCGCCACCACAGGTTGGCGCGGAGCGTACAGAAAATTTTTGAGTAAAGATACTCCCTAGATTGCAGGAAATGACCCTTTCCGGGCCTTGTTAATTTGCAGATAAACGGAGAATAAATAGGTTTCGTCGCCATTTTGTCGGAAAATTACACCAACAGAATATGACAAATGTCAATAGGTATATGAGAGCGCAACAAAATAGTCAATAATCGCGAATAAGTGAAAGTAGTGAAAAGCTGAAAAGGGCGCCAGCAGTCCATTTGAGTCCGTCAGGGGGGGGGGGGGGGATCCGCCCCCTGACTGTATATATGGACGCTCCGCCACTACGTAAGGGGATGTTGGAGAACTGGCTGAAATGAGGCAAGTCATTTGCCTAAGACGAAGTTGTGTTACGCTTACCGGTACTCACACTCACTGCTTCTACTTTTCACGGGGCGTGAAGACGCGGTTGGGGTGACAATGTGGTCTATAGCCAGGGGACGGGCCGAGGGTCCCCCAGCAATTACTTAAATTATTACACCTATATAGTATACGTGTGCATCGGACAGATCGACACGTATGCATTGAAAAATGGGCAGATACACGTTTCGGAGCCTTAATAATTATTGGGGGGGCTTATCATGCATTTGCCCCCTCAACTTTTTCATTGGGGGGCTGAGCCCCCCCCCCAAGCCCCCCCCCCCCGGTTCCGCCGCCACTGTGATGTGTGACTGGTAACAATCTTCAACAAGAGCATCAATGACGCAGTATCTCAATACTGGAAGTTCTAATTTCGATTCCTAGTTTCTTATCTTTGCTCTGTCTCTACAATTATCAATATCAATATATATAATATTTTTGGTCATATAGTTTGACGTCAATGACAACAGTCAAATAAGAAGAGGCGAACAACTCGACCATATTCTTGATGCCCGCCTTGAGAAAGCTAGGCCTATCGACCTACTGTAGGTTACTGTAGACTGTAGTGGTGACTACCATCAAAACTGTGTACACTTCCAATTATCAAAACAACCCACGTTTTTCCATCTCAATAATTTTGACATGAAGATTTCGTGGATTTATGACTGGGAAAAAATAATGTACATATGTAGAATATAAGTTTTAAATTGAAAGTGATGGGTGGCCTCCTCCTCCCCTAATAGCCACCCCAGTTCCTCTCCACTTTAGTATTTTCTTTTAATTCTTTGTATATTTGATGTCAAACATCACAGGTTCAAAAGAAAGCTAAACATACTTCTTATAACCTTTTTATATCCTTATAAATAAAACATAACCTTATCCAATTTTTATAGTCTTATAAAAGTTGTGATGTTATGGCCGGCTCCTCTTTTATACATACTCCAGTGAAAATATAAAATGTGATAGATTATAATTTTTGTTTTTAATTCTTTTTTTGGGGGGGGGGGGGGTTAAAGAAATATACCAAACAAGCTGTTAATTCATAATGATGCTTCATTCTAGAAATGCACAATATACACTCTATTCCAAATGAATAGTTGTTGTATTATCCCATTAACATTATGTTAAATTTATGGAGTCACAGTTAATATATAAGTTGGAAACTTAACTTAAAAATTAAAACACACTGTAAGGCAATCAAACAAACTTACTGTACCCTGGCCCAAAACTGCCTGAACACCACCAGTACAATGCTAATGTGGCTATTACTAAATGAAGGCCTAATATAGAATGCATTATGCCTAGCCTAAACTTGTAGCCTTCAGCAGCACAAGTGTATACGTAATTATACAAAATACCTGATGGGCAATCAAACAAACTTATCATGACTCTTGCTCTGAAAAACTACCTGAACAACAGAACAATCCTTAAATTGATATTACTAAAACCATGGAGCTATAAACAGTCGAAGTCCTAATATCAATTAAATGCACAACAATGTGTATATGGAATTAGTGTGCAATACACGACCAGTACCAGCATCTCACAACAGTACAGTAAATTGGTCGTGAGGGTGACCATTTTCGTATATCTAACATGTAGCTGCCATGAGGCATAGCCAATCTGCTACAAACCAGACTTGGAGGCGGGGCTTGAGTCATAGCCAATCTGCTACACAAGACTTGGAGGCGGGGCTTAATCATCAAAAACAATGAAACAAACAAGTTTTGGAGCGTGTGCAAAAAGGCCTTATTTCAACTGTTTTTCAGAGTGATTTGGCCAAATTTGGACATAAATCGGTGAAAAAGTCATAGAATGAGATACAATTCTGGAATAAAAAATAGTAACTTTTGTTGGCCTATATGATATATGCTTGCTCTGGAAATTCATGAGAAAAAGAACTTTGTATGAAGACGCTGAAAAATTTTTAAGAGAAGAGAGAGTCCCACGTACTGTTACAATATCTCTATACATGTAATGTATTGAGATAAAAATGTTATAGATGAAAAAAAAAAAAATATTGGGATATTCTTGGTTCTCAGGCAAAAGTGTACATCTGGTTGGTCATTTCAAGCCCGAGGAGAAGTGCCATTTCCGGTGATCTGGGGGGTGTCAAAACCAGAATTTTTCTTGTACGCTGCGCGCCAACCAATGGTGGCGCTGCACTTAGATAGTAATTCGTGCCCCCCAGGTTAGAAAATCCTGGATATGCCCCTGCATATACATGCCCTTACCTAACACTGAAGGATATCACAGGCTGCAGATTAGAAAACAAAATGAATAAACACTGGCAGGAGTTCTGTTCATTCATCTTGCAACTTTATTCAAGAAAACAATTTTATAATATTCAAAATAATTATTGCTTATCAGTTAGTAAAACAAGGCTAATCAGTATGTTTGATATAAATGTATAAAAGGTATATAAATGGTAAGTGGCATAAATATATTACAAATATAGTACTCCCAATGTTTAATGCATAACATGTTGATTATTAAAGTAATATTTCAACTAGTACAATCATAAATTGTGATCCCCACTAAAATATCCTGTTCTTCATCAAAGGGAAGCATTCTTTCAATCCCACAGCTGCTTAGCAAACATCATTGCAATCAGAGGATACAATCTTCCCAACTATGAAACCACTGGTACATACATGTTACCCTCCTGGCCAAAATTAAATTCAAATCATACACAATCATCACTACTTAATACATCAAATACAGCTTCTAGTGTGTTATCAATTAATATCAATGTTATCACCTCACCTATATACATCTTCAAGCTGAAAGCAGCAGTTGCAATAACCTTGCTCTCAAAGGTCTTATCAAATGACCTTACCTAATAACTATTTTTAGCACTTGACATATTGACTAATATAACCTTTGTATCAAAATACATTCATGAACTCTACAGAGGGAATTATGAAAATTGCTGTTCCTAGCTACTTGATGAGGTACAGGCTGTGACCTGCCCTAAATACAAACATTTAGCAAAAAAAGAAAGTTAACACATGATGATATAGATAGGAAAAAAAATATTATATATATATTATTAATAAAAACAAATTCTAAACCAATTAACAAAACTGAAATCTTTAAAAAAAAAAACTAGAAAGTTGATAATTTTGTAACTAATAATAAATAAATGAATATTAAGTAAAGTTAATAGCTCTAATTAAAATGCAGCAACATGAATTTAGAATTAGACATAATGGCAGCCATAGATTAAACAAAAGGAAAATCAAATATATTCCAAGATATGTTCCATGATAATTTCAAACACACCAGCCATTTGGTTGGATATCCATAGCTAAATTTGTTAAGAAAGGATAGCACAAAGGAAAAGAAGTGTAATAATTATAAAATAGACAAAAACATCTAAAACAAAGAAATAAGTACAAAGCTGTAATATTGACAATGTTTACCTTAAATGTTAATGGAATGTGTTGAATTTCTGCAAAGCACAGTTCAAGGTACCTCTTATGCACATTTCTACACCTTGAATCTACCTACTTAGAACCTAGAACTACACCCAATATTCTATCACATCTTGCATTTCCAGCATCTCACAAGATCCTATAACTAACAATCTCCCATATGCCATGTTCTATCACAGCTGGCATCTCCAGCATCCCACAAGACCCTAGAACTAACGGTCTCATACACTCCATATTCTACCACATCTCCAGCATCCCACAAGACCCTACAACTAACAATCGCCTAAGTGCCATGTTCTATCAAAGCTTGCATTTACAGCATCCCACAAGACCCTAGAACTAACGGTCTCATACACTCCATATTCTACCACATCTCCAGCATCCCACAAGATCCTACAACTGACAATCTCCTAAATGCCATGTTCTATCAAAGCTTGCATTTACAGCATCCCACAAGACCCTAGAACTGACAATCTCATACACTCCATATTCTACCACATCTCCAGCATCCCACAAGATCATACAACTAACAATCTCCTAAATGCCATGTTCTATCAAAGCTTGCATTTACAGCATCCCACAAGACCCTAGAACTAACAGTCTCATACACTCCATATTCTACCACATCTCCAGCATCCCACAAGACCCTACAACTAACAATCTCCTAAGTGCCATGTTCTATCAAAGCTTGCATTTACAGCATCCCACAAGACCCTAGAACTAACGGTCTCATACACTCCATATTCTACCACATCTCCAGCATCCCACAAGATCATACAAGTAACAATCTCCTAAATGCCATGTTCTATCAAAGCTTGCATTTCCAGCATCCCACAAGACCCTAGAACTAACGGTCTCATACACTCCATATTCTACCACATCTCCAGCATCCCACAAGATCCTACAACTGACAATCTCCTAAATGCCATGTTCTATCAAAGCTTGCATTTACAGCATCCCACAAGACCCTAGAACTGACAATCTCCTACACTCCATATTCTACCACATCTCCAGCATCCCACAAGATCCTACAACTGACAATCTCCTAAATGCCATGTTCTATCACATCTTACATTTCCAGCATCCCACAAGACCCTAGAACTAACGGTCTCATACACTCCATATTTTACCACATCTCCAGCATCCCACAAGATCCTACAACTGACAATCTCCTAAATGCCATGTTCTATCACAGCTTGCATTTACAGCATCCCACAAGACCGTAGAACTAACGGTCTCATACACTCCATATTTTACCACATCTCCAGCATCCCACAAGACCCTACAACTGACAATCTCCTAAATGCCATGTTCTATCAAAGCTTGCATTTACAGCATCCCACAAGACCCTAGAACTAACAATCTCCTATTCCTCATATCTTGTGCATTTCACAAGACACTTCTTATCAGAATCACCTACATACCAAGTTCTCCTGCATCTTCATCATAACATATGTGCATATATACATTTAGTATGCAAACTAAAACTTAAGCTGTACATAGTGGAATCCTCAGAGCACTTCTTGGATAGAAAGTTGTGTATTGTGTACAGAGAGAAATACATGCCAGATACCACATCATAGAACAATGACCAATGTCTGTTCCACAAAATTTAATTGCACATTAGATACTACAAGATAGAAATCAGACTATAATAAAGAAGTGATTGTATTCAAGCAGTGTGGCATCAATCCTCAGTGTTCCTGTTAAAGAAAAAAAAAAAAAAAAGATTTCAATGACTTAATTAGCTGCTTGAGTTGAAAGTTCCCTTTTTGAGTAAACATTCTTACTGTCTGCTTTCAAAAAAGCTATTCCTTAACTGTACAGGTGTACTTGAAATATTATAACAACTGTAAGGTTAGTATGGCTAAGGCAACATGTATGCAATTGCTGCACCATGGTGCTTGGAATGTCAGATGAGCCTGTGAATATCAATAATACAGCTCACCTGACATGTCAGGTATACCAGCAACACAACACAGAAGAACTAACCATAGTGGTATACCCGACACATCAGGTATACCAGCACAGTTAAAGCTACACAACACAAATGGATTAACCAAACTGGTGTACCTGACATGTCATAGTACAGCAATACAGGTTGGCATTCCTGTTGCCTTAACCACATCAACCTAAAACAGCTTCACAACCTTGCAGCTCTCTAATATATCAAGTACAGCAATACAGGTTGGCATTCCTGTTGCCTTAACCACATCACCCTAATACAGCTCACAACCTTTCAGCTCTCTAATATATCAAGTACAGCAATACAGGTTGGTATTCCTTTTGCCTTAACCACACCACCCTTACAGCTCACAACCTAGCAGCTCCCTAAAATATCAAGTAAAGCAATATAGGTTGGTATTCCTGTTGCCTTAACCACATCTCCCCCTAATACAGCTCACAATCTTTCAGCTCTCTAATATATCAAGTACAGCAATACAGGTTTGACATTCCTGTTGCCTTAACCACACCACCTTTACAGCTCACAAACTTTCAGCTCTCAAATATACCAGGTACAGCAATACAGGTTGGCATTCCTGTTGCCTTAACCACATCACCCTTACAGCTCACAACCTTTCAGCTCTCTAATAAATCAAGTACAGCAATACAGGTTGGTATTCCTTTTGCCTTAACCACATCACCCTTACAGCTCACAACCTTACAGCTCCCTAATATATCATGTACAGCAATACAGGTTGGCATTCCTGTTGCCTTAACCACATCACCCTAATACAGCTCACAACCTTTCAGCTCTCTAATATATCAAGAACAGTAATACAGGTTGGTATTCCTGTTGCCTTAACCACATCACCGTTACAGCTCACAACCTTTCAGCTCTCTAATATATCAAGTACAGCAATACAGGTTGGTATTCCTGTTGCCTTAACCACATCACCCTTACAGCTCACAACCTTGCAGCTCCCTAATATATCATGTACAGCAATACAGGTTGGCATTCCTGTTGCCTTAACCACATCACCCTAATACAGCTCACAACCTTTCAGCTCTCTAATATATCAAGAACAGTAATACAGGTTGGTATTCCTGTTGCCTTAACCACATCACCGTTACAGCTCACAACCTTTCAGCTCCCTAATATATCAAGTACAGCAATACAGGTTGGCATTCCTTTTGCCTTAACCACACCACCCTTACAGCTCACAACCTAGCAGCTCCCTCATATATCAAGTACAGCAATACAGGTTGGCATTCCTTTTGCCTTAACCACACCACCCTTACAGCTCACAACCTAGCAGCTCCCTCATATATCAAGTACAGCAATACAGGTTGGTATTCCTGTTGCCTTAACCACACCACCCTTACAGCTCACAACCTAGCAGCTCCCTCATATATCAAGTAGAGCAATACAGGTTGGCATTCCTTTTGCCTTAACCACACCACCCTTACAGCTCACAACCTAGCAGCTCCCTCATATATCAAGTACAGCAATACAGGTTGGTATTCCTGTTGCCTTAACAATACCACCCTTACAGCTCACAACCTAGCAGCTCCCTCATATATAAAGTACAGCAATACAGGTTGGCATTCCTGTTGCCTTAACCACATCAACCTAATACAGCTCACAACCTTGCAGGCTGCAGCTCTCTAATATATCAAGTACAGCAATACAGGTTGGCATTCCTGTTGCCTTAACCACATCAACCTAATACAGCTCACAACCTTGCAGGCTGCAGCTCTCTAATATATCAAGTACAGCAATACAGGTTTGCATTACTGTTGCCTTAACCACATTTCGTTACAGTTCCCAACTTTGCAGCTCTAATATATCAAGTACAGCAATACAGGTTGGTATTCCTGTTGCCTTAACCACATCACCGTTACAGCTCACAACCTAGCAGCTCCCTAATATATCAAGTACAGCAATGCAGGTTGGCATTCCTGTTGCCTTAACCACACCACCGTTACAGCTCAGAACCTAGCAGCTCCCTAAAATATCAAGTACAGCAATACAGGTTGGCATTCCTGTTGCCTTAACCACATCACCGTTACAGCTCACAACCTCTTAGCTCTAATATATCAAGTACAGCAATACAGGTTGGCATTCCTGTTGCCTTAACCACATCACCGTTACAGCTCACAACGTAGCGCTCCCTTTTATATCAAGTACAGCAATACAGGTTGGCATTCCTGTTGCCTTAACCACATCACCCTTACAGCTCACAACCTTGCAGCTCCCTTATATATCAAGTACAGCAATACAGGTTGGCATTCCTGTTGCCTTAACCACATCAACCTAAAACAGCTTCACAACCTTGCAGCTCTCTAATATATCAAGTACAGCAATACAGGTTGGCATTCCTGTTGCCTTAACCACATCACCCTAATACAGCTCACAACCTTTCAGCTCTCTAATATATCAAGAACAGTAATATAGGTTGGTATTCCTGTTGACTTAACCACATCACTGTTACAGCTCACAACCTTTCAGCTCTCTAATATATCAAGTACAGCAATACAGGTTGGCATTCCTTTTGCCTTAACCACACCACCCTTACAGCTCACAACCTAGCAGCTCCCTAAAATATCAAGTAAAGCAATACAGGTTGGTATTCCTGTTGCCTTAACCACACCACCCTTACAGCTCACAACCTAGCAGCTCCCTCATATATCAAGTAGAGCAATACAGGTTGGCATTCCTTTTGCCTTAACCACACCACCCTTACAGCTCACAACCTAGCAGCTCCCTCATATATCAAGTACAGCAATACAGGTTGGTATTCCTGTTGCCTTAACAATACCACCCTTACAGCTCACAACCTAGCAGCTCCCTCATATATAAAGTACAGCAATACAGGTTTGCATTCCTGTTGCCTTAACCACATCAACCTAATACAGCTCACAACCTTGCAGGCTGCAGCTCTCTAATATATCAAGTACAGCAATACAGGTTGGCATTCCTGTTGCCTTAACCACATCAACCTAATATAGCTCACAACCTTGCAGGCTGCAGCTCTCTAATATATCAAGTACAGCAATACAGGTTTGCATTACTGTTGCCTTAACCACATTTCGTTACAGTTCACAACTTTGCAACTCTAATACATCAAGTACAGCAATACAGGTTGGTATTCCTGTTGCCTTAACCACATCACCGTTACAGCTCACAACCTAGCAGCTCCCTAATATATCAAGTACAGCAATGCAGGTTGGCATTCCTGTTGCCTTAACCACACCACCGTTACAGCTCAGAACCTAGCAGCTCCCTAAAATATCAAGTACAGCAATACAGGTTGGCATTCCTGTTGCCTTAACCACATCACCGTTACAGCTCACAACCTCTTAGCTCTAATATATCAAGTACAGCAATACAGGTTGGCATTCCTGTTGCCTTAACCACATCACCGTTACAGCTCACAACGTAGCGCTCCCTTTTATATCAAGTACAGCAATACAGGTTGGCATTCCTGTTGCCTTAACCACATCACCCTTACAGCTCACAACCTTGCAGCTCCCTTATATATCAAGTACAGCAATACAGGTTGGCATTCCTGTTGCCTTAACCACATCAACCTAATACAGCTCACAACCTTGCAGCTCCCTTATATATCAAGTCCAGCAATACAGGTTTGCATTACTGTTGCCTTAACCACATCACCGTTACAGTTCACAACCTTGCAGCTCTCTAATATACCAAGTACAGCAATACAGGTTGGCATTCCTGTTGCCTTAACCACACCACCCTTACAGCTCACAACCTTTCAGCTCTAATATATCAAGTAGAGCAACACAGGTTGGTATTCCTGTTGCCATAACCACACCACCCTTACAGCTTGCATAATATGTCTTTGCCAAACCAGCATAACAGTTTACATGTTTTTCCTAGCTGCAACTGGTGGCTGATCCATGGTGCACACTGGCAATTCAGCTACCTCATCCATGAGACACACCACAAAGCATTTAACCACAAATCAGTGATATACAAGCATAATATAGACTTGTTTCACCCTAACTAGCATAACAACATACATTTTGTCTAAACCACAGCTCACTCACAGCTCCCTGCATACTTGCAGTACCCATATCACAGCTCACCTTTTCTTTTCAACCCTAACAGTTTCCTGTTGTGCCAATTTTCAATGCATCTTTGAGGTCAAGGAACTTTTGTTTTGCATATTCATAAAACTCTATATCCTCCTTCATCTTTGTTCGCATCAAAGCTACAGTTTCTTGAGAGGGCGCTGCCTTGAACTTTGTCTTTGAGATACTAACAGATTCAGCTGAAAAGACAATTTGTGAAGCATAGGGAAGAAGAAGAGCAGATAAAAATATATTTCGTCACCAGAAGTAGCCTTACATATTGGTCACAAAGTGTTCATGAAAATGGAATTTCTTTGTGTGTAAGACAAGGTAAACCTACTTAGTGTGGTATATAAAAAATTAACAGAAATGTCTGCCAGTTAAAGTAAGATGCATTTGGCAGCTCTTTCTCAAATACAACCTGTTTGGGCCTAATGTAAGGCTACAGTGTTAATAAACATGCATAAGTTTGAAGGGTTTAATAAGCTGCTACAGTGTTAGCTTACATGTATTACTGTTTGTAAGGGTCTAATATGCTGCTACAGTGTTAGTTGACAAGCATTACTGTTTGAATGGGTGTAGTGTGCTGCTACAGTGTTAGCTAACATGTATTACTGTTTGAAAGGGTCTAATGTTCTGCTACAGTGTTAGCTGGCATGAATTACTGTTTGAATGGGTCTAATATGCTGCTACAGTGTTAGCTGACATGCATTACTGTTTTAATGGGTCGAATGTGCTGCTAGAGTGTTAGCTGACATGTATTACTGTTTGTAAGGGTCTAATATGCTGCTACAGTGTTAGCTGACATGCATTACTGTTTTAATGGGTCTAATATGCTGCTACAGTGTTAGCTGACATGCATTACTGTTTTAATGGGTCGAATGTGCTGCTACAGTGTTAGTTGACAAGCATTACTGTTTGAATGGGTGTAGTGTGCTGCTACAGTGTTAGCTGACATGCATTACTGTTTTAATGGGTCGAATGTGCTGCTACAGTGTTAGCTGACATGTATTACTGTTTGTAAGGGTCTAATATGCTGCTACAGTGTTAGTTGACAAGCATTACTGTTTGAATGGGTGTAGTGTGCTGCTACAGTGTTAGCTGACATGCATTACTGTTTTAATGGGTCGAATGTGCTGCTACAGTGTTAGCTGACATGTATTACTGTTTGTAAGGGTCTAATATGCTGCTACAGTGTTAGTTGACAAGCATTACTGTTTGAATGGGTGTAGTGTGCTGCTACAGTGTTAGCTGACATGCATTACTGTTTTAATGGGTCGAATGTGCTGCTACAGTGTTAGCTGACATGTATTACTGTTTGTAAGGGTCTAATATGCTGCTACAGTGTTAGTTGACATGCATTACTGTTTGAATGGGTGTAATGTGCTGCTAGAGTGTTAGCTGACATGTATTACTGTTTGTTATGGTCTAATATGCTGCTACAGTGTTAGCTGACATGCATTACTGTTTGAAAGGGTCTAATGTTCTGCTACAGTGTTAGCTGGCATGAATTACTGTTTTAATGGGTGTAATGTGCTGCTACAGTGTAAATAGACATTCATAACAGTTTCAGAGGGTCTAATGTACTGCTACAGTGTTAGCTGACATGCATTACTGTTTTAATGGGTCGAATGTGCTGCTAGAGTGTTAGCTGACATGTATTACTGTTTGTTATGGTCTAATATGCTGCTACAGTGTTAGCTGACATGCATTACTGTTTGAAAGGGTCTAATGTTCTGCTACAGTGTTAGCTGGCATGAATTACTGTTTTAATGGGTGTAATGTGCTGCTACAGTGTAAATAGACATTCATAACAGTTTCAGAGGGTCTAATGTGCTGCTAGAGTGTTAGCTGACATGTATTACTGTTTGTAATGGTCTAATATGCTGCTACAGTGTTAGCTGACATGTATTACTGTTTGTAATGGTCTAATATGCTGCTACAGTGTTAGCTGACATGCATTACTGTTTGAATGGGTGTAGTGTGCTGCTACAGTGTTAGCTGACATGCATTACTGTTTGAATGGGTGTAGTGTGCTGCTACAGTGTTAGCTGACACGCATTACTGTTTGAATGGGTGTAGTGTGCTGCTACAGTGTTAGCTGACATGCATTACTGTTGTAATCGGTCGAATGTGCTGCTACAGTGTTAGCTGACATGTATTACTGTTTGTAAGGGTCTAATATGCTGCTACAGTGTTAGTTGACAAGCATTACTGTTTGAATGGGTGTAGTGTGCTGCTACAGTGTTAGCTGACATGCATTACTGTTTTAATGGGTCGAATGTGCTGCTACAGTGTTAGCTGACATGTATTACTGTTTGTAAGGGTCTAATATGCTGCTACAGTGTTAGTTGACAAGCATTACTGTTTGAATGGGTGTAGTGTGCTGCTACAGTGTTAGCTGACATGCATTACTGTTTTAATGGATCAAATGTGATTACAGTGTTAGCTGACATGTATTACTGTTTTAATGGGTCGAATGTGCTGCTACAGTGTTAGCTGACATGTATTACTGTTTGTAAGGGTCTAATATGCTGCTACAGTGTTAGTTGACATGCATTACTGTTTGAATGGGTGTAGTGTGCTGCTACAGTGTTAGCTGACATGTATTACTGTTTTAATGGGTCTAATATGCTGCTACAGTGTTAGCTGACATGCATTACTGTTTTAATGGGTGTAGTGTGCTGCTACAGTGTTAGCTAACATGTATTACTGTTTGAATGGGTGTAGTGTGCTGCTACAGTGTTAGCTGACATGCATTACTGTTTGAATGGGTGTAGTGTGCTGCTACAGTGTTAGCTGACATGTATTACTGTTTTAATGGGTCGAATGTGCTGCTACAGTGTTAGCTGACATGTATTACTGTTTGTAAGGGCCTAATATGCTGCTACAGTGTTAGTTGACACGCATTACTGTTTGAATGGGTGTAGTGTGCTGCTACAGTGTTAGTTGACACGCATTACTGTTTGAATGGGTGTAGTGTGCTGCTACAGTGTTAGCTGACATGTATTACTGTTTGTAAGGGCCTAATATGCTGCTACAGTGTTAGTTGACACGCATTACTGTTTGAATGGGTGTAGTGTACTGCTACAGTGTTAGTTGACACGCATTACTGTTTGAATGGGTGTAGTGTGCTGCTACAGTGTTAGCTGACATGCATTACTGTTTTAATGGGTCGAATGTGATTACAGTGTTAGCTGACATGTAATACTGTTTGTAAGGGTCTAATATGCTGCTACAGTGTTAGCTGACATGCATTACTGTTTTAATGGATCGAATGTGCTGCTACAGTGTTAGCTGGCATGAATTACTGTTTGAACATTACTACATAATACTCTTACGATCTGTATGTAATTAGAATGTGATTAGTCGGTAGTACTTAGCAGGATGAGTATGTGATTAGTATCTAAAAGTAGCAAGATTAGTATATAATTAGTGGTACCAGCTCACCCTTAATCTTTCTGTAAATAACAACTCCACCACCAAAGAAAGAAGGCATCAGCTTCTCAAGGACTCGTACCATCCCATCAAAGTCCTCCATGATACCTACAAACAAATACTTATCCAAGTTCTTCTTGGCTTCAGTCAAGGCAAATGCTCTATCTTGGCTGAAAGAAAACAATATTTGTACAGAGCACAGACATGAGAAAGCATCCTGCTACAATGTTTGTACAGGGCACAGATAAGAGAAGGCATCCTGCTACAATGTTAGTACAGGGCACAGATAAGAGAAGGCATCCTGCTACAATGTTAGTACAGGGCACAGACATGAGAAGGCATCCTGCTACAATGATAGTACAGGTCACAGATAAGAGAAGGCATCCTGCTACAATATTTGTACAGGGCACAGACACGAGAAGGCATCCTGCTACAATATTTGTACAGGGCACAGATAAGAGAAGGCATCCTGCTACAATGTTAGTACAGGGCACAGACATGAGAAGGCATCCTGCTACAATATTTGTACAGGGCACAGACAAGAGAAGGCATCCTGCTACAATATTTGTACAAGGCACAGACAAGAGAAGGCATCCTGCTACAATGTTAGTACAGGGCACAGACACGAGAAGGCATCCTGCTACAATGCTAGTACAGGGCACAGACAGGAGAAGGCATCCTGCTACAATGCTAGTACAGGGCACAGACATGAGAAGGCATCCCGCTACAATGTTAGTACAGGGCACAGACACAAGAAGGTATCCTGCTACAATGTTAGTACAGGGCACAGACACGAGAAGGCATCCTGCTACAATGTTAGTACAGGGCACAGAAACGAGAAGGTATCCTGCTACAATGTTAGTACAGGGCACAGATAAGAGAAGGCATCCTGCTACAATGTTAGTACAGGGCACAGACACGAGAAGGCATCCTGCTACAATATTCTGACACTGGCTGCTCAGACATCAAAAGGATAATTAATGCATTGACAGGATCTGCTTAAGTATGATAGTTTAATGCTAAGAGTTTCCAATCTTGTTGATTGTAATTAATCTGTTTGCCCTTTAACTTGTACAACATATCACTTTGTGGGTCACACAATCAACCAGTTAAACCAAAAGATATCCACCTTTAGGTTGTTAGTTGCATCTAGATCATTTAAATTCCTTGAAGGAAAACAGTTTATTTCATGTTAAATTCTTTTTGGACCTCTTTCTCTGGTTATTCAAACCAGTGACATAAGTAACAGCATTAGGCCTACATTTAGCAGGGCTATGCCAGAACACAATAGACAGACAGATGCATTGCCATATCCAAATGAGCTAAATAGTGCCAAAGCTATTCCTAATTAATAAGGGGGGGAAATCCATTAAACATACTATGACTCCATTTCTTGTATACAAGCCATGACTTGTTTACAATTCTCACTAAACAAACCTTGACTTACCTACATTTCTTATGATAACCACAAAACATCACAACATTAAGCATGAAGTGATAATCTGTTGTACAGTCTGCTCTCTTGTTCTTAAAGCAATCATCTATGGTCTGTAAAAAAAATTAAACACTACACATTATAAAGGTATCAATCACACTTAATCAGTTATTAGCTGTAGGATGAGTGAACACTATTAGTTATCAATCCTACTTAATCAGTATGTCTGTAGAAGGGGTGAACACTATGAGGGTATTAATCACACTTAATCAGTTTTGTTCAGTAGGAAGGGGTGAACACTATTAGGGTATCAATCATACTTAATCAGTATGTCTGTAGGAGGAGGTGAACACTATTATTAATCACACTTAATCAGTTTTGTTCGGTAGGAAGGGATATACACTATAATGGTATCAATCATACTTAATCAATATGTCTGTAGGAGGGGGTGAACACTATGAGGGTATCGATCACACTTAATCAGTTATATTCTGTAGGAGGGGGTGAACACTATAATGGTATCAATCACACTTAATCAGTATGTCTGTAGGAGTTGGCTAACACTATAATGGTATCAATCATACTTAATCAATATGTCTGTAGGAGGGGGTGAACACTATGAGGGTATCGATCACACTTAATCAGTTATATTCTGTAGGAGGGGGTGAACACTATAATGGTATCAATCACACTTAATCAGTATGTCTGTAGGAGTTGGCTAACACTATAATGGTATCAATCATACTTAATCAATATGTCTGTAGGAGGGGGTGAACACTATGAGGGTATCGATCACACTTAATCAGTTATATTCTGTAGGAAGGGGTGAACACTATAATGGTATCAATCATACTTAATCAATATGTCTGTAGGAGGGGATGAACACTATGAGGGTATCGATCACACTTAATCAGTTATATTCTGTAGGAAGGGATACACACTATAATGGTATCAATCATACTTAATCAATATGTCTGTAGGAGGGGATGAACACTATGAGGGTATCGATCACACTTAATCAGTTATATTCTGTAGGAAGGGGTGAACACTATAATGGTATCAATCACACTTAATCAGTATGTCTGTAGGAGTTGGCTAACACTATAATGGTATCAATCATACTTAATCAATATGTCTGTAGGAGGGGGTGAACACTATGAGGGTATCGATCACACTTAATCAGTTATATTCTGTAGGAAGGGGTGCAACACTATAATGGTATCAATCATACTTAATCAATATGTCTGTAGGAGGGGATGAACACTATGAGGGTATCGATCACACTTAATCAGTTATATTCTGTAGGAAGGGATACACACTATAATGGTATCAATCATACTTAATCAATATGTCTGTAGGAGGGGATGAACACTATGAGGGTATCGATCACACTTAATCAGTTATATTCTGTAGGAAGGGATACACACTATAATGGTATCAATCATACTTAATCAATATGTCTGTAGGAGGGGATGAACACTATGAGGGTATCGATCACACTTAATCAGTTATATTCTGTAGGAGGGGGTGAACACTATAATGGTATCAATCATACTTAATCAATATGTCTGTAGGAGGGGATGAACACTATGAGGGTATCGATCACACTTAATCAGTTATATTCTGTAGGAAGGGATACACACTATAATGGTATCAATCATACTTAATCAATATGTCTGTAGGAGGGGGTGAACACTATGAGGGTATCGATCACACTTAATCAGTTATATTCTGTAGGAGGGGGTGAACACTATAATGGTATCAATCACACTTAATCAGTATGTCTGTAGGAGTTGGCTAACACTATAATGGTATCAATCATACTTAATCAATATGTCTGTAGGAGGGGGTGAACACTATGAGGGTATCGATCACACTTAATCAGTTATATTCTGTAGGAGGGGGTGAACACTATAATGGTATCAATCACACTTAATCAGTATGTCTGTAGGAGTTGGCTAACACTATAATGGTATCAATCATACTTAATCAATATGTCTGTAGGAGGGGGTGAACACTATTAGGTATTAATCATACTTAATCAGTATATTCTGTAGGAGTTGGCTAACACTATGACGGTATCAAACACACTTAATCAGTTATATTCTGTATTCAGCATAGCCACAGACGGCTTAAACTAACTAACATATTAAGATCTGGGTAGAATTAATGAAGCTGATCATGTTAGAAAAGAGCATTAGCATTTTTATTGACTAGTAACTTAGTTTTATAAGCAACACAAAAAGGATCTTTCATGTAGTAACTAAGTTTTATAAGCAACACAAAAGGATCTTCCATGTAAGCAATGACCCCTGCTATGTTTTCTGGAACAGCACAGTTCTGTACCTAGCAGCGATCACTAGCAACTTGTGTAGACAATAAATTTCAATATGAGCTGTTATTACCTCATTTGGGAGGGCGGCATTCCGCCCTAACATATTCTGTAATTGCTGAGTATTGTTCATATCGGAATCTCCATGTCTCATAAAGTAGTACCATGACACATATCGAGCGATGGGCTCCCGGATTACACTGATGTAAATAGGTCCTTCCTCCCTGCAGGAAAATATCACATCATTATGATATAGTGCATACTCATGTCGGCTTATAATGAGCAGTGTAAAACTTAAATATTGAACAATGAATAGTGTAAAATTAGACAGAACAAAGGATACCGGGATGTTAAGGAAGAGGTGATGAGAGGATTTAGGAAAAGGAAGAGCTGGGGAGATAAAATCTGCAGAAGGGTGTAACAACAACAATGGGAGTTAATGAGTGAAGGGGAGAAAGAAAGGGGCATTAGGAAGGAAAAACATGTGAGTGTCCATCGACATGTGTGCTGAGAGAGGAGGTGGAGGGAGGGGAAAGAGGTGGATGTTGTCATTTCTAACATGTGAGTGTGGATCGACATGTGTGCTGAGAGGGGAGGTGCTGGGAGGGGAAAGAGGTGGATGTAGTCATTTCTAACCACCTCCCCTCTCAGCACACATGTCGATCCACACTCACATGTTAGAAATGACTACATCCACCTCTTTCCCCTCCCAGCACCTCCCCTCTCAGCACACATGTGGATCCACTCACATGTTAGAAATGACTACATCCACCTCTTTCCCCTCCCAGCACCTCCCCTCTCAGCACACATGTCGATCCACACTCACATATTAGAAATGACTACATCCACCTCTTTCCCCTCCCAGCACCTCCCCTCTCAGCACACATGTCGATCCACACTCACATGTTAGAAATGTCTACATCCACCTCTTTCCCCTCCCACCACCTCCCCTCTCAGCACACATGTGGATCCACACTCACATGTTAGAAATGACTACATCCACCTCTTTCCCCTCCCAGCACCTCCCCTCTCAGCACACATGTCGATCCACTCTCACATGTTAGAAATGTCTACATCCACCTCTTTCCCGTCCCACCACCTCCCCTCTTAGTACACATGTTGATCCACACTCACATGTTAGAAATGACTACATCCACCTCTTTCCCCTCCCAGCACCTCCCCTCTCAGCACACATGTCGATCCACTCTCACATGTTAGAAATGACTACATCCACCCTTTTCCCCTCCCTCCACCTGTGCTGAGAGGGGAGGTGGTGGGAGGGGAAAGAGGTGGATGTAGTCATTTCTAACATTTGACAAGGTATGACCCACATGTACTGCACATCTAGGTATTAAACATAAACAATGTCTGTACTAAACATCTATGTAGTAACATTGTAATAAACATCTGTTTCCTTAGAGACCTTCAACAATATGAATGGCTTACAAGGACATTTAACAGTAATCAAGCAAAACCACTGAAGCTGAACATTTATTGAAATTAAAACTTGTCTTTCTTAATTGAGCCAAGTTCATCATCCATAAAACATTTGATGTTTATGCATTCATAATTTACCCTTCAAAGTCCACAAATCTTTGATGCCCATGGAAGAAAGTTGGTCGCGATGTTTGGCTAAGCAGATTGTTTAAGAAAGTTCTCTGAAAGAGAAAAGTGAATAAGCTGTTGTAACTTGAATGTTACCTATCTCCTACGGCAACCATAAACTCATCACTTGCTTGCTTTTAGCATCTAACTGATGTTATTTCTTTATTTTTACCACAGCCAAAACAAAACTTCACTCCTTTATTAGATATTATCAAGGAAAATAAAAACCACATGGCCTTTGTCATACTACAGGCTCTGTATTCTTTCATGTATTCCAAAACATATTGTACTACAGTAATACACATGATAAGAGCCACAAGACCAATTTCATACTACATGCTCGGTATCCCTTCATATTCAGCACTATACTAATACACACCATATGAGCCACAAGACCCATTCATAATAAATGCTCTGTATCCCTTCATATTCCACAATATACTAATACACATGATAAAGGCCACAAGACTCATTTCATACTATATGCTCTGAATACTTTCCTATTTTCTTTCTTTCTTTCAACCCACTTCATGTTATTCCTGACCCTGTTTTCCTCTCTCAAACCACTTCCTGTTATTCCTCACCCTGTTTTCCCTCTATCAACCCACTTCATGTTATTCCTCAAATCGTTTTCCCTCTTTCAACTCACTTCATGTTATACCTCACTGTTTTTCCTCTCTCAACCCACTTCATTTATACCTCACTGTTTTCCAGCTTTCAACCCATTTCATGCTATACTTTACCCTGTTTTTCCTCTCAACCCACTTCATGTTATTCCTCACCCCGTTTTCCCTCTAGCAACCCACTTCATGTAATTCCTCACCCTGTTTTCCCTCTGTCAACTAACTTCATGTTATTCCTCACCCTGTTTTCCCTCTAGCAACCCACTTCATGTTATACCTCACCCTGTTTTCCTTCTCTCAACCCATTTCATTTCATACAACTACACTTCGTAACAATTACAGCAGTTATATTGTGACACACACGATAAGAGCCACAAGACTCATTTCATACAATGTACAGTATCCCTTCATATTCCACAATATACTAATACACACCATATCAGCCACAAGACTCATTTCATACTACATGCTCTGTATCCCTTCATATTTTCTTTCTCTCAGCCCACTTCATGTTTTCCCTTTCCCCTCTTTCAACCCGCTTCATGTGATTCCTCACCCTGTTTTCATCTTTCAACCCACTTCATGTTATACCTCACCTTGTATTCCCTCTCTCAACCCACTCCATGTTATTCCTCACCCTGTTTTCCTTCTCTCTACCCACTTCAGGTTATTCCTCACCCTGTTTTCCTTCTCTCAACCCACTTCATGTCCTACCTCACCCTGTTTACCCTCTTTCAACCCACTTCATGGTATACCGCACCATGTTTTCCTTCTCTCAACCCACTTCATGTTATTCCTCACCCTGTTTTCCTTCTCTCTACCCACTTCAGGTTATTCCTCACCCTGTTTTCCTTCTCTCAACCCACTTCATGTCCTACCTCACCCTGTTTACCCTCTTTCAACCCACTTCATGGTATACCGCACCATGTTTTCCTTCTCTCAACCCACTTCATGTTATTCCTCACCCTGTTTTCCTTCTCTCTACCCACTTCAGGTTATTCCTCACCCTGTTTTCCTTCTCTCAACCCACTTCATGTCCTACCTCACCCTGTTTACCCTCTTTCAACCCACTTCATGGTATACCGCACCATGTTTTCCTTCTCTCAACCCACTTCATGTTATTCCTCACCCTGTTTTACCTCTCTCAACCCACTTCATGTTATTCCTCACCCTGTTTTCCCTCTCTCAACCCACTTCATGTTATTCCTCACCCTGTTTTCCCTCTCAACCCACTTCATGTTATACCTCACCCTGTTTTACCTCTCTCAACCCACTTCATGTTATTCCTCACCCTGTTTTCCCTCTCTCAACCCACTTCATGTTATTCCTCACCCTGTTTTCCCTCTCTCAACCCACTTCATGTTATACCTCATCCTGTTTTACCTCTCTCAACCCACTTCATGTTATTCCTCACCCTGTTTTCCCTCTCTCAACCCACTTCATGTTATTCCTCACCCTGTTTTCCCTCTCTCAACCCACTTCATGTTATACCTCACCCTGTTTTACCTCTCTCAACCCACTTCATGTTATTCGTCACCCTGTTTTACCTCTCTCAACCCACTTTATGTTATACCTAACCCTGTTTTCCCTCTCTCAACCCACTTCATGTTATTTGTCACTCTGTTTTCCTTCTCTCAACCCACTTCATGTTGTTCCTCACCCTGTTTTTCCTCTCTCAACCCACTTCATGTTATACCTCACCCTGTTTTACCTCTCTCAACCGATTTCATGTTATACCTCTTCTGTTTTCCCTCTCTCAACCCGCTTCATGTCCTTCGTCACCCTGTTTTCCCTTTCTCAACCCACTTCATGCCATACCTCACCCTGTTTTCCTTCTCTCAACCCATTTCATTTCAAACACTACACTTCGTAACAATCACAGCAGTTATATTGTGATACTTAAAAACGTTTGGTACAAATACGTAGGCTTTAATTCCTTTGGTTATTTTATTAACACAAGTTCTTTTTTCCACTAGAGTTCTATCAAAAACTTCTTGCTTATCTTTGGAAAAATGATTAAATGATGGTGTTGAATCAAGTTGCATCATTTGAAGGGAGGAGAAAAAAGTAAAACAATGGCTGCATTGTTTATTGTGACTTTATTGTATAGCTCACCTCCTTTTCCTCCCTCAACTCATTTATTGTATACCTAGCCACATTCACCCTCTCAGCTCACTTTATTGTATAGCTCACCTCCTTTTCCTCCCTCAACTCATTTACCCTCTCAACTCATTTACCCTCTCGGCCCACTTTATTGTATAGATCACCTCCTTTTCCTCCCTCAACTCATTTATTGTATACTTAGCCTCATTTACCCTCTCGGCCCACTTTATTGTGTAGCTCACCTCCTTTTCCTCCCTCAACTCATTTACCCTCTCAGCTCATTTACCCTCTCAGCTCACTTTATTGTATAGATCACCTCCTTTTCCTCCCTCAACTCATTTATTGTATACCTAGCCTCATTTACCCTCTCGGCCCATTTATTGTATAGCTCACCTCCTTTTCCTCCCTCAACTCATTTATTGTATACCTAGCCACATTTACCCTCTCGGCCCACTTTATTGTATAGCTCACCTCCTTTTCCTCCCTCAACTCATTTACCCTCTCAGCTCATTTACCCTCTCAGCTCACTTTATTGTATAGATCACCTCCTTTTCCTCCCTCAACTCATTTATTGTATACCTAGCCTCATTTACCCTCTCGGCCCACTTTATTGTATAGCTCACCTCCTTTTCCTCCCTCAACTCATTTATTGTATACCTAGCCTCATTTACCCTCTCGGCCCACTTTACTGTGTAGCTCACCTCCTTTTCCTCCCTCAACCCATTTATTGTGTACCTAGACTCATTTACCCTCTCGGCCCACTTTCTTGTGTAGCTCACCTCCTTTTCCTGCCTCAACTCATTTATTGTATACCTAGTCTCATTTACCCTCTCAGCCCACTTTATTGTGTAGCTCACCTCCTTTTCCTCCCTCAACTCATTTACCCTCTCAACCCAGTTTATTGTATGCCTTACCCTACCTTCCCTCTCAAAGCCCACTTTCTTATATACCTAACCTCTTTTACCCTTTCTCAGCCCACTTTATTGGATACCTCATCTGTTCTCACCTTACTCAACCCACTTTGTTGTATACCTCACCTCTTTTTCAACAATGGAGTCATCCAGTCGATACTCAAAATCCTGAATATCTGAGCTATTGAAGTGACCAAGAATTTCCCACATGATCCAGATAAGGCTGCGACTACCACATTTTGGAACACTTGTGTACATGACATGTTTCTGCAGTTAAAGAATGTATTCATATGTTAGCAAGAAATTAAACAAAGGTTTTTAGAAATGTGGACTGGTACATTGTCTGAGCAGCTTTATATTATTTATTGTCAGCAAACTTACACTGTAAGATAACAGTTTGACAAACAAGTCTTCTTGATGTATATACTTATTATACTTGTTTAGTGTACACAACATTCCCTGCATCATTTGTTGATATGACTCTACTTAGTTAAGTATGAGTAAAACAGTAGTTCCTTTTCTGGGAAAAGCAATGACTGCAGCACATCGTCCAGTTAAAGGATACTGTTCAAAGTACCGTAGAACACACTATATGGAAGCTCCACAATACTGTACATAGCTAACAAGCTACACCAGTTACATACAACATACTTTTTGCCTGATTGGCTGTCCATAGTTAACACCAGCTTCAGGAGGCACAAGATCCCCTTCCTTCACTGGTGAACACATTGTTGGCTTCAATCCAGAATGTATATCTGTGGGTAACATAATTACCGCAGGTTAGAACATTGGTATTAGTTCACTACCTGTCATTGATATTTGGGCAAGTAACTGCAGTACTTTGGCCATTTTCTTGTCTATCACAGTTACCTAATAGCATCATGGAGGGAGTATGGCTACATCTACACAGAAAGGAATTTGAGACTTTTCAGTAAGCATAACACTTACAATGCAGGAATGTGGGGCAAGGGAGTCAGTTGGGAAAAGGGAGTAATGTGGCAACCATGTGCCAACCTAGAGTGAGAGAGTACAGTTACACCAATTACTGTAACAATATTCATGAGTATTGTACAATTTCATGATTCTCACCCATTTGACAACCAAACAGTGGTTATAACAAATTCTTAGTCTGCTGTCTGAACAATAATGAGTTCCATGTCAAAATCAGATCACTGTGTCATAACTGGTAGTTACTCACAATTGGTCAGAGAATTATTTGCAATGCAAACTCAAAGAAGAAAGTACCTTGATACAACAAGTTTTGGATTATCTGGCACTGGCACTTGAATAGTCAAGCTAAGTAGGAGATAAATAATGAGACTACGGCATCAACAACCAAAGTCTTCTGTTTGGGTTACTAAATTTTTTATCAAGTTTGTTCCGAGTATCAAACTTGACCAAAGGGTCACTTTCTATTCATAATCATTGTCTGGATTCTATTAATTAGTTATTTCTACTCTACTCACCAAATTCATTCAAAGAGTCCTTTTTAAAGAAACTGATGGCAGGGTTTTGCTGTACCATTGCAAGTCTAACAAGGATGATGGCAAATGCAATGAGCACCAACAACCAGACAAGTAGAGAGTTCCTTTTGTACCTAGCTCTCATCATTGTCCTTCTGTAGCAGCCTTCAAAAGCAACAGAAACCTGGCGCAATGAAACACAAATCAATCACATCATTGAAACTGCAATGAATGCTTGTCACTCAATTGACTCATTGCTAAAGATATCTTTTCCCCTTCTATGAAGTATATATGTGAAGCTTTACTCTTTGAATTCAAGTGTTTAACAGCTTTACACACTTTGATCTCTGCTAACCTTTTCTACCAACATATACTTTTTGACTTATCAAGTTTACAACCCTTTCAAGACATCACAGATGCACACACACACATGCAAACACACACACACCCATGCAAACACACATGTCATCATCGCATACGTGCTCTTTGCCTCAGTTAGGATTCAGTGATACTAACTGACATTTATGCAGTGTATCAGTGCAGCTACATTTAATTTTAATGTGCAAAATTTAGGAACTGGTAAAATTACTGTACACTGCCATGCATATTTAAAACACAGGCCATTATAGTACACATATATACAAGAAAAGATTTCAAGTTGTGTTGTCCTGCTGTTAATATTGAAAAATTTGATTAATCCAGAATCACATTGCAAAATGCCATACAAGATGGTTACATAGTCTATAAAAAGATGATAATATAGCTATACAAATACCAGGATGTAAGGGTGGTCATATGTCTATACAAATACCAGAAGGTAACGATGGTCATATAGCTATATAAATACCATGATGTTAAGATGGATAGCTACAGTATACAAATACCAGGATGTAGGCTTGCACGGTAAACCGGTTTTAGTACCGAAACCGGTTTTTTCCGACCGAATTTCGGTACTATTTTTTATTTTAAGAAAACCGAAAAACCGAAAAAAACCGAAATGTGAATTGCAAATACTGGAAAAAAAAAAGTTTGTTGACTTTGGTTTCTCCTTTTTACTGTTCTTTTTGCAATATGAAAGTAAATTGCAACAAGAGAAAGCTTTTCTGATAGACGACATTGTCAGCTACGATCCGCACACGCCATAACCAGTGCTTGAGGGTGGATAGCTAGGCCTAACATTAGGCTATGCAGCCCATATATGCGTGCATCAGTTAGGTACCTTGTAGTATTGAACTGACCTTGGTGGCCAACGTTAGTAGTTGTGAGAAGTACACACTCAAATGACGAGATGCAGTTCCAAATAAATTGTTACATCCAAAGTGTTTGTCCTCATTATGTTGTTCTTATTATTTAACTTCAATTTAATAGTAGAGGATATGGAGAAAATCTTTTCAAACACATTGATCACAGTTCGTGTTCAAAAAATGAACGTTAAAACTTGAAAGGTACATTGCGCAATCCACAATACAATACGACATGTACAGTCGCAGGGGGGGGGCTCTGTGAGTTTTACAACTAAGATGTAACAAGTAACATTAGAACAATTACGGGGGGTCTCTGAGTTTAACAACTAAGATGCAACAAGTAACTTTAGAACAATCACGGGGGGGGGGGGGGGGGTTGAGGTTAACAACTAAGATGCAACAAGTAACAATCACAGTCCATTATTCACAAGAGACACCTGGCGTCAGGCTTGAGTCAAGGAATATTAAAGGAGTAAAAATGTTGCATACATGGCTGGAAATTACAGATGTTGCTGTTGGGACAATTCTCCTTTGTACGCTAATAGATTTTATTTTCTTTGTAAGTATCCTTTAAACATTTCTTCTTATCAGTTATCAGACAAGGCGTCTCTCAGTTGGTTTTTCGTTTACGTTGATGAACACATGTTTCCAACTTAAACGTTAACAATTTCATCTTGATCGTAGTTTATGAATCTTATTCGCTTATACCCATTCATAATTTCATACTTCATACTTCATTTAGCATTTTTAATTTGCTACCTTCTAGTTTTATACTTTTATATTTTACTTGATATTTATCCATTTTTGTATTGTACGAGGGCCTCGTGGAAGATTAGCTTCGGCTAAACGAGTTACCCTCTCAAAATAAAGTTTAAATAAAATAAATAAAATAAATAAAATTTACATTCTTTGCCGACCTAATCCCGCTTTTGCCAGTGATATTTTTCAACTTGTACTTGAAAGTGTAGACGGTAAATTCTCTTAACTCCTTGAAGAGAAATTTATTTTACCGCCAAGATACCACCCGCGAACATGGCTAGAGCCTCGTGCAATTTGGTACCTTCATTGGACCAATCATATTGTAAAGGTTTTTTTTTTTTTTACGATCTCCAATTGGTCATAGTGGGGTTTACGCTCGGCCCTCATCTCCGAAAATATAACATATAATATAACATGGCCGTGATATTTTTTTCTGAACACGAATTTGAACTTCGTGAAGTACAGTAAACACAAGACAAACGATACGTGTACGTGATGTTAAAACTTTAAGAAAAAAATTCACTACACATTTCTTTTCGACATATTTACTTCAGTTTAGTTAACGTGGGTTATAAAATGAGAGTCATGAAGGCAGTAACATTTCTTGAATTTATTCTTCTTATTTTTACCAATTTACTGCGAACGAACAGACTTGAAACCCGCTGTTGATAAAGCTTCAAAAATACGCATCTTAGCGATCGAGATTTGGATGTTTTCAATGCAATTCAGGAGGGGGAAAAAACCGGTTTTTGAGCCAGATTCGGTTTTTTGCTAGAGAAAAACCGGTTGTAAGTTTTCACGAAACCGTGCAAGCTTACCAGGATGTAAAGATGGTCAGATAGCTATACAAATACCAGGAAGTTAAAATGGTCATATAGCTATATAAATACCATGATGTTAAGATGGTCATATAGCTACAAATACCAGGATGTTGAGATGGTCATATAGCTACACAAATACCAGGATGTAAGGGTGGTCATATAGCTATACAAATACCAGGATGTAAGGGTGGTCATATAGCTATACAAATACCAGGAAGTTAAAATGGTCATATAGCTAAACAAATACCAGGATGTTAAAATGGTCATATAGCTATACAAATACCAGGATGTAAAGGTGGTCAGATAGCTATACAAATACCAGGAAGTTAAAATGGTCATATAGCTATATAAATACCATGATGTTAAGATGGTCATATAGCTACAAATACCAGGATGTTGAGATGGTCATATAGCTATACAAATACCAGGATGTAAGGGTGGTCATATAGCTACAAATACCAGGATGTAAGGGTGGTCATATAGCTATACAAATACCAGGAAGTTAAAATGGTCATATAGCTATATAAATACCAGGATGTTAAGATGGTCATATAGCTACTGTACAAATACCAGGATGTAAGGGTGGTCATATAGCTATACAAATACCAGGAAGTTAAAATGGTCATATAGCTATACAAATACCAGGATGTAAAGGTGGTCATACAGCTATACAAATACCAGGATGTTAAAATGGTCATATAGCTATACAAATACCAGGATGTAAAGGTGGTCATACAGCTATACAAATACCAGGATGTTGAGATGGTCATATAGCTATACAAATACCAGGAAGTTAAGATGGTCTTAAAGCTATACAAATACCAGGATGTAAGGGTGGTCATACAGCTATACAAATACCAGGATGTTGAGATGGTCATATAGCTATACAAATACCAGGATGTAAAGGTGGTCATACAGCTATACAAATACCAGAATGTTGAGATGGTCATATAGCTATACAAATACCAGGATGTAAAGGTGGTCATACAGCTATACAAATACCAGGATGTTGAGATGGTCATATAGCTATACAAATACCAGGATGTAAAGGTGGTCATACAGCTATACAAATACCAGGATGTTGAGATGGTCATATAGCTATACAAATACCAGGAAGTTAAGATGGTCTTAAAGCTATACAAATACCAGGATGTAAGGGTGGTCATACAGCTATACAAATACCAGGATGTTGAGATGGTCATATAGCTATACAAATACCAGGAAGTTAAGATGGTCATACAGCTATACAAATACCAGGATGTTGAGATGGTCATATAGCTATACAAATACCAGGAAGTTAAGATGGTCTTAAAGCTATACAAATACCAGGATGTAAGGGTGGTCATACAGCTATACAAATACCAGGATGTTGAGATGGTCATATAGCTATACAAATACCAGGAAGTTAAGATGGTCTTAAAGCTATACAAATACCAGGATGTAAGGGTGGTCATACAGCTATACAAATACCAGGATGTTGAGATGGTCATATAGCTATACAAATACCAGGAAGTTAAGATGGTCTTAAAGCTATACAAATGCCAGGATGTAAGGGTGGTCATATAGCTATACAAATACCAGGAAGTTAAGATGGTCTTAAAGCTATACAAATACCAGGATGTAAGGGTGGTCATACAGCTATACAAATACCAGGATGTTGAGATGGTCATATAGCTATACAAATACCAGGAAGTTAAGATGGTCTTAAAGCTATACAAATACCAGGATGTAAGGGTGGTCATACAGCTATACAAATACCAGGATGTTGAGATGGTCATATAGCTATACAAATACCAGGATGTAAAGGTGGTCATACAGCTATACAAATACCAGAATGTTGAGATGGTCATATAGCTATACAAATACCAGGATGTAAAGGTGGTCATACAGCTATACAAATACCAGGATGTTGAGATGGTCATATAGCTATACAAATACCAGGATGTAAAGGTGGTCATACAGCTATACAAATACCAGAATGTTGAGATGGTCATATAGCTATACAAATACCAGGATGTAAAGGTGGTCATACAGCTATACAAATACCAGGATGTTGAGATGGTCATATAGCTATACAAATACCAGGAAGTTAAGATGGTCTTAAAGCTATACAAATACCAGGATGTAAGGGTGGTCATACAGCTATACAAATACCAGGATGTTGAGATGGTCATATAGCTATACAAATACCAGGAAGTTAAGATGGTCATACAGCTATACAAATACCAGGATGTTGAGATGGTCATATAGCTATACAAATACCAGGAAGTTAAGATGGTCTTAAAGCTATACAAATACCAGGATGTAAGGGTGGTCATACAGCTATACAAATACCAGGATGTTGAGATGGTCATATAGCTATACAAATACCAGGAAGTTAAGATGGTCTTAAAGCTATACAAATACCAGGATGTAAGGGTGGTCATACAGCTATACAAATACCAGGATGTTGAGATGGTCATATAGCTATACAAATACCAGGAAGTTAAGATGGTCTTAAAGCTATACAAATACCATGATGTAAGGGTGGTCATATAGCTATACAAATACCAGGAAGTTAAGATGGTCTTAAAGCTATACAAATACCAGGATGTAAGGGTGGTCATACAGCTATACAAATACCAGGATGTTGAGATGGTCATATAGCTATACAAATACCAGGAAGTTAAGATGGTCATACAGCTATACAAATACCAGGATGTTGAGATGGTCATATAGCTATACAAATACCAGGAAGTTAAGATGGTCTTAAAGCTATACAAATGCCAGGATGTAAGGGTGGTCATATAGCTATACAAATACCAGGAAGTTAAGATGGTCTTAAAGCTATACAAATACCAGGATGTAAGGGTGGTCATACAGCTATACAAATACCAGGATGTTGAGATGGTCATATAGCTATACAAATACCAGGAAGTTAAGATGGTCTTAAAGCTATACAAATACCAGGATGTAAGGGTGGTCATACAGCTATACAAATGCCAGGATGTACAGTAAGGGTGGTCATATTTCTATACAAATACCAGAAGGTAACGATGGTCATATAGCTAGATGCAAATACCAGGATGTAAAGATGGATAGCTATACAAATACCAGGATGTTAAGTTGGTCAGAGAGCTATACAAATACCAGAATGTTAAGATGGTCATATAATATACAAATACCAGGATGTAAGGATATAGTTAAGTTAACTATAAAAAAGGATCAGGAGGGACACTCAAGTCCTCATCAAGGACCCTATAGGAGAGGGAAAAAAAACTGAAGACAAAAAATCAGACCAGATTACAATGCATAAAGTGCTTACAGTCTAAAGCATTCTTAAACTCATTCACACTACTTACAAGTACAACTTGCTCCTGAAAGCAAATCGTTCCACTCATTCAAAACCCTATTAGAAAAGAAGTCATGCCGAATATTAATCCTACTTTGTAACTTCTGGAGTTTAAGACAATGATCTCTGTTACAACTTCTATTAGCAAACACAAAAAAGTCAGTGAAGGATAAATTGTCAAAACCATACACAATCTTGAAAACCTGAATCACCACGTACCCTCCTAAGTTCCAGTGTGGTGAGATTCAGCAGCTGTAACCGCCTATAATAAGGAACACCCTTTCAGGAACTAATCATCCTAGTAGCCCTCCTCTGGAGCTTCTGGAGTACTTGCTTATCCTTAGCAAAATATGGGTGCCAAGCCGGCACAGCATACTCCAGATGAGGCCTAGAAGCAACTGCTTATGAGACCAGGAAAAACCTTATCCAAATCCATATGAAAGTTCTCAGAAAATTTTGCTTTTGGAAGAGACCTCAGATTACAGTTTGGTGTCACCAGCAAACTTCTTGGCTGTATATAAAATATGTCCGTCAATGTCATTTATACAGGCAACAAACAACAAGGGACCCAAAACAGACCCTTGTGGAACCCCACTAGTAATGTCCTGCCAAGGAGAAGCACAGCCATTAATTACCACCCTCTGTTTCCTATTACCAAGCCAATTCTCGATCCAAGACAGTAAATTCCCATTGACACCCATACCCTTCAGCCTAAGTAAAGACGCTGGTGGGAAACTTTATCAATGGCCTTCTGGAAATCCAGGAACACAACATCTACAGACTTCTGCCTATTTATTTAGTGAGATTGTTACATCTTCCATAAACTCAAGAATATTAGTGAGACAAGACCTTTTTTGACAAAAGCCATGTTGAGACTCTCTGATCAAAGACTGAAGTACTACTGAAGTGACTGACCATAGACTTTTTAACAATAGACTCCATGGCCTTACAAACAACACAGTTAGTGAGACTAACAGGCCTGCATTTACATGGCTTAGACTTATCACCCTTCTTGAAAATTGGGGGTAATATTAGCACATCAGGCTACCTGAAAACATAAAATCCATCCTGCTGAAATACAATTTTAAAAAAGATGCCAAAGCCTACCTTTTAATGCATATGAATGTCTATACTTGTAAATATCTTTCTTTCTTTTTATTTTTTACAGTGTTTGTATGCATGTTTTAGATGTTTTAATAGTTTATTTCTTATCTTTCGTATTTTTAAGGTTATAAGGACCCCTTTGGAAATAAGCTTTTAGCTTAACGGGTTATCCTTGGCATGTTATAAGTACTTTTTAAGTATATTCCCTTCTTGTATTTTAAATGTTTATCTTTATGTGCAATTTTTTTTGGATGTAGATGAAGAATGATATTTTGCCGAATAAAATAAAATCAAATCAAATCTCCAGTCCTGAGGAACATAACCTTCATTCATAAATTTACTAAAAACCAATGAGAGTGGAACACAGAAATGGTGTGCATAAGTCTTCAACAAATACGGATGGATTGCATCAGGCCCAGGAGCTTTAGACACATTTAGACAAAGCAGCTCCTTTAGTAAGAGAAACAACCGCATCTTTAACTTGCTTTGACCTGACATACTGTAAGAAATGGGTCATACCTTTGCTTAAGTTCAATGATTCAAAAGAGTAGCTTCTGATCCTGTTTTAGCTCCAATTAAAAACAATCCTTTGAGATTGATTTGGATTTCAAGTAAACTTGAAGCCTAACATTACATTATACTGGCTGAGGCTAGGCTATATTCGTCCGCAGGGCCTAAACAATACAGAACTTGGCTATCTCTATAGTCTGAGAGCACTACTACTACTAGTAGCATAGTGGGCTCATAATTGACGCACTTAAGGATTAGATTAAAGATGTCTATCAACAAAATATCAAAATCACTCAACTGTATTGTTTATTATTGCCCTCAAATGCGTTTTTCATGCTTATGCTTTTTACAATGTGTAGTTCCTCAGAAATGTAATGATCTCAACATATTTATTGTTCTGTGCCTACGCAACGTACAATAGAGCAGAATTTGACCACAAAATGTCTGCCTTGTCAAGTTCTTTCATACACCTAAATTGACACATTCGTCGATAAGCTAACTGCAGTGTAAGTCTAAGTATGCATCCATTGACCCAGAAAGTAGTATCATACTGAGGTAATTTTGGTTATTTTTAGGGAGTAAGATTTCCAAATGCCCAAAACATGTGCAAAACTGGGGGGAGGGTGATAAAAGCTTAAAAAAAACACAATTTGATCAGTTGACATAAACGGTAAACCTGAAATGGATTAAACTTATCAAATGTATAACTCTGCTTGACTGCAAAATTTTTGTGTTGCCTGCTGTATCGTTGCTAGTATATATGGTATTTGAAGGTGCATCAATTACGAAGGTGCGTCAATTATGTAGCCTTAACTATACTGGTAGACTTGAAATTCTCTTTACATATTTGATTTGGAATAGGAATTGTGACAACCTTAATTTTGGTACTTATTAAGAAAAGTCACCTGAGATAGAGCCTGCATGGCTTGTCTAATAATTACCTGATTACCGAGGACCACAGTTATGTCAGTGGACTGAGGCTTCATCAAGCCGTTGAGGAAAGCAGTTAAGCCTGGGTCTAGGTCTATGCCACTAGCCAACATCGACCATCGAAGGAGCACTCCACTTCGAACACGTACCAGCTATGGAGGCTTACACATATGTTGTAGAGACAACTCAGGAAATACACAACAGCACACCTTGGTAGTGTATGCTCTACTGATATATCACTCTCAACTTCTCATCTGTCACAGAGACAGATGACATTCCTTAGTGTACAGCTTACATACAATACATACTTAGTATTACTTAGGATTACATAATGTAGGCTTAGCTATTCTTAGGATAACTTAGTACTTACATACTTAGTGACTTTCTACCCAGTATCATAGGTATACTATACTAGTATATGAACAATAGGCTAACCTGGATAAGGCCTTGGCATTATACTGCCATGTACGAACTCTTTTTTAACACTTTGTCAGTTCGAAATGATAAGCGTACGGGCATTGACGGTTAATTTGAGAATAATACCTAAGGTATTGAGTGACAACGTTGCTGAGATTCACCTTCTGTCTAATGAAAAGCTTGATCTGCATGGACCCTGGCAGCTGTCACTTGTTACTTGTTAGAGTATAATACTCGATTACTTGCGGCATCATGCTACGTGCAAAAAAATGGCAAGGAGACTTCCGTTGCTAAGGAACAACGAATCATGTCGTCTGCATCTTGTGTCTATGTACATTTGTGTACAGTCCTTGATAAGCAGCCTGCGTTCAGCTGCAGTTCGATTTGTTTTAAGAAAATTCTCAAAATAACAATTTTGGAATGGAAACATGCGGTGAACATTGAGGAAATGCAACACTTATCTAGATTACATTATTCGCTAAGCTTCAGAAGGAATGTGTAAGCTATGAGATCATGACCAAAGTTATTGTAGTATATCGTTTTAAAGAGAACTATAAGAGTTGAATGCTACATGGGATCACGTCACATGACCTTCCATGGTTTGTACGTTTCTCTATATGCCTTTAGCTTTGCGTACAGTCGGTGGAGATTATTGTACACACCGATGGTTAATCTACGCCATTGAAACGTGCAAGAAACGTATTAACCAGGGAATAAACCGATGCAGACGCCACATATATTCCGAAGCCTTTTCCACCTTCGGTTCTGGTACCTATACACAATCTCAAAAATTCCAAGGAGTATCAAATTGATCTCATGGCATGTGTTGTGTAAATGACAGGAGATACTTCGTCAATTAGGCTAGGCCTACTGTTGAACTATGTTTCTTGTTTGAGCCAGAGATTTCCTTTGTGGCACTAGTCTGACAATGTGTTATCAATATCATAGGCCTACAGTAAAGATAGGCTAGGCCGAACTGGTGGTCAAGTACTTGGCCAAAGTTAAGCAATAAGTACTAATATTAATTTTGTATGAAACTAATTATGTTACGCCTAGTTCAGGTCTCAAGTTTTATGTCAGTGATATTAAATGGCACACGGCGGCAGCCAGACAGGGAGTCGGGGTTCGAAATAAGTCTGTTAAGTCTGGATTTACCTGGACAGCCATCCCCTCAACTTCAGTCAAGTCTGTTTGAAGGAATGGCTCATCGGGATAGGAGGTCTCCACGACCCTTAAAGATCCCACAATCTGCTATACTGTTCTTGAATTTATTGAGTGTCTGGGCTGTCACTGCTTCCTGTGGTAGTGTATTCCATGCCTTCCAAATTCTTTTAAAATAAGAGTTCCTTCGTACTTCCAACCGTACTCTTGAGGGCCTAATTTTCATTGTGTGTCCTCTGGTATTGCTCTCCCTCAAGATGTCCACATAGTTATCAACTTGCATGTTTATACTTCCTTGTGTTATGTTATAAAATGTTATCATGTCTTGACGAAGGTGGCGTTGCTCTATTGTCATCAGTCTCAACTCTTTCAGTCTCTCTTCATATGTCTTATTTCTCATACCATGGATGATTTTCGTCATTCTCCGCTGTACTCCCTCTAGTAGTTGAATATCCTTTCTCAAGTATGGTTTCCAGACAGGTACATAATAATCTAGGTGAGGCCTAACCAGGGCTTTATATAAATTCAACACCACTTTGCGGTCAAAGTTTGTGAAGTTTCGCTTGATGATGCCTATCATTCTGTTTGCTTTCTTTACCGATTCTGCACACTGTCTGCTGAACTTCATAGATGAGTTGACATACACTCCCAAATCCTTTTCTTCCTCTGTTTCCTGTAATTCCTGATCTCCCATCTTGTACTTGAACTTTGGGTTTGCATGACCGAAATGCATTACTGAACATTTGTCCACGTTGAATTTCATTTGCCATTTCTTTGTCCATATCATCAACTTAATCAGATCCTGTTGTAATTTTTGCTGATCTCCTATATTTCTGATTGGGCACATCACTTTCGTGTCATCAGCAAATTTGCTGATTTCAGATTGCATTCCGATGTCCAAGTCGTTCATATAAATTGTAAAACACACAGGTCCCAACACTGATCCCTGTACCACCGAACTTATCACCTCTGTCCATTGGGATACTTCCCCACTTAATACTACTCTCTGTTGTCGGTTGCACAACCATTCTTCAATCCAGTTCAATATTAGGCCATCAATTCCATGTACTCTTAGTTTTGTAATCAACCGTCTATGTGGAACCGTGTCAAATGCTTTTAAATAAGCGGGAGTGACGGGCGATTCGCCCTCGCAGGTGCTAAGAAAGCCCTCCTAAAGCACAATTGCGAGGGCGAAAAAGAAAAGAGAAATATAAGAAAATCACCCACGTAATATCAGGTGTCTGTGTAAAATAAAGTGTGACATGGTTTTGCCTTGGCTAGGGTTAACAGTAGCAGCGCAAATAGTTCTCACAGCCCCGCATAAAATTTGAAGCAGTGCAGGAGGGTCGCGCACAATCACCCGGAACTTCTCGCACAGTCACTGGCAAATTAAGGCCTCCACTAAGCAATTTCAGTACCAGCGACAATAACCTAAAATCCCCACAAATCTCCGACCACATGGTATCCTAACTTCACACTTTGTGAACATGGAAATCTAACCTAGCCATCTGTTTATTCGCTCAAGTTGTGTCGCAAATAATAAATCAAAATATCCATGAAATACTGCAACCTTTGACCACATGTTAGCCTAACAACCACACTAAGTCAATGGGAAATGTAGCCAAACCATCGGTTTGCAACAAAAAAAAAAACTGCGTAGCTTTGTTTACAACTTTCAATTTGCTGGAAATCGGCAGTTGTTTGGAAGATATGTGCTATGTCTTAAAGAGGGAATGTTGTATTTTACGTACACAGTTGCTGTTGCTATGGATTGAAGGTTTTAACTTTGATTACTTTTTAGCGGTATAATGGTTTCTTATTTGGTGGTGAGTGATTTTATCCGCACATGAAAAAATACATGATTTAAGGAAAGGGCACCTCCAGCGAAGTAAACCCTTTTCTATTTCAGTTGATGGGTTATTGGTTTTTCGTCATATATTCCGTGGCTTTACTTTATTTGCTAAACGATCGCAAATTTTTGCGATTTAACTTTTAACGAATTTGCTATACGGTTGTAGCACTAGGAAGAGGGTAATTGTGCTTACTTTATCCTGTTGAATGCTTACAACATTTCTGTAAACAGCATATTGAACTTTGGAAAAGAGCCCCCCTAAACCTTCAAAAAGCCCTCTTTAAATACATTAAGAGGGGCGTTTTTAACTTTTCATTTTCCAAAATAGCCCCCCAATGCCAAATCTTAATTCCTACCCTGCAGGGAGTGTTTCGTGTGTAAATCAAATTTCCCCACAAAAAAAAAAAACGGGAATATAACCGAACACGCACATCACATGCTCTATGATCACACGCACAGAGCACGTCGGTTGGACTTAACTTGCTGTTTTTTTAATAATTTTAAAAAAAGAACTTGCTGTTGTTAGTTACATTTTCAACATTAACCCTATAAGCCTAACCACCCCTATAACAACCCATCAAACTCAAAGAGGCATTTTTGGTTGAATATTGTTCTGTTCAAATAGTATTGGCATGGATTGAGGACTACTCCAGTAAACTGATAAGGGTTAACAGTTACATGAGATACCCCCATAATCAGAGTCTTTCCATACATTTATGAGTTGAGTTACCATAATGATGGTTGATTTTGCTAAGGGTGAGGAAGGATTTGAATAAGAGTAGGGGTTAAATAATTCTATTTCACAAGAAGGAAAGCAAAGTGAGAGAGACTACCTTCTACTGTTCTGCTTCATTAAAACAGCCGCCAGGACCTGGGACAGAAATTGTTTCATGATGTTTATTCTTTATTGCCTTGGTGCCCTTCGTAAAGATGCAAGTTGGCCTTGGTGCCATTCCTCATGGCCTTGGTGCCCTTTAAAATTTTGCCCCATTGAAGGCCAAAGTGGCCTTGCCCTAAAAATTGTGAAATTTGAGGCCTGCTAGTTAATGATGAAGGACACGTAGAGCTGGGCCTCTCCATCTTGGGGTGTGTGTATCCACTTGAACATTTGGAGGAGACAGCAGGTGAAAATGATCTCCAGACAAAGTCATAATATGGACACAATATTCCTAACAGTGACGATCTTCTTGTTTTCAAGTTTCCAGAGTTTAAGATGTCAGGTCCACAGAGTGGGAGTAGTTCCAGAGAAGTCACACCATTAGTTCTTTGTAAGATGGGACAAGCTACAGTTCAGGAGATTGTCAATAGAACTCAAGACCTCTTTGCTACTTTGCAGTCATTACAGGTTTGAAGAATTTTCTTACAGCATCTGACATCTGTGTGCTTTCTCAATAGGGTGTAGAATATTTGTTTGTTTCAATGTGTTTATATTTTATACAGCAGTGAGTGTTTGCCATGTGTTCTAATGCTGGTTATTATTCTTTACCCTCATATATCTCATCATGAAAGTTAAAGATTGGTGGGTGGTGATTCCGTTTAGTTTGTATCATATGATGACTGAATATTGAACATGTATGGATAACCAATCGAAAATGTGCTGAATCAATCAATAATGTGTTGACTAGACATTGTATAGGCTCAAGTGCCCTACATTGTGTAGCTTCCAATGCCTTACATTGTATAGCTTCCATGCCTTACATTATATAGAGCTCTTCCAATGCCTTACATTGTATAGCTTGTAATGCCTTACATTGTATAGCTTCTAATGCCTTACATTGTGCAGCTTCCAATGCCTTACATATAGCTTATAATGCCTTACATTGTGCAGCTTCCAATGCTTTACATTGTGTAGCTTCTAATGCCTTACATTGTGTAGCTTCTAATGCCTTACATTGTGCAGCTTCCAATGCCTTACATTGTATAGCTTCCATGCCTTACATTATATAGAGCTCTTCCAATGCCTTACATTGTATAGCTTCCAATGCCTTACATTGTATAGCTTATAATGCCTTACATTTTATAGCTTGTAATGCCTTACATTGTGTAGCTTCTAATGCCTTACATTGTGTAGCTTCCAATGCCTTACATTGTGCAGCTTCCAATGCCTTACTGCTCTTCCAATGCCTTACATTGTATAGCTTCTAATGCCTTACATTGTGCAGCTTCCAATGCCTTACTGCTCTTCCAATGCCTTACATTGAATAGCTTCTAATGCTTTACATTGTGCAGCTTCTAATGCCTTACATTGTGCAGCTTCTAATGCCCTACATTGTGCAGCTTCCAATGCCTTACTGCTCTTCCAATGCCTTACATTGTATAGCTTCTAATGCCTTACATTGTGCAGCTTCCAATGCCTTACATATAGCTTATAATGCCTTAGATTGTGTAGCTTCTAATGCCTTACATTGTATCTATAACTTCTAATGCCTTACATTGTGCAGCTTCCAATGCCTTACATTGTATTCCAGCTTCCGATGCCTTACATTATGTAGCTTCTAATGCCTTATGTTGTATAGCTTCCAATGCCTTATACTGTATAGCTTCTAATGCCTTACATTTTTTAGCTTATAATGCCTTGCATTGTGTAGCTTCCAATGCCTTATTGTATAGCTTCCAATGCCTTACATTATATAGAGCTCTTTCAATGCCTTACATTGTGCAGCTTCTAATGCCTTACATTGTGTAGCTTCTAATGCCTTACATTGTGTAGCTTCCAATGCCTTACATTGTATAGCTTCCAATGCCTTAAATTATATAGAGCTCTTTCAATGCCTTACATTGTGCAGCTTCTAATGCCTTACATTGTGCAGCTTCTAATGCCCTACATTGTGCAGCTTCCAATGCCTTACTGCTCTTCCAATGCCTTACATTGTATAGCTTCTAATGCCTTACATTGTGCAGCTTCCAATGCCTTACATATAGCTTCTAATGCCTTACATTGTGTAGCTTTCAATGCCTTACATTGTGTAGCTTCCAATGCCTTACATTGTGTAGCTTCCAATGCCTTACATTGTGCAGCTTCCAATGCCTTACATTGTATAGCTTCTAATGCCTTACATTTAATAGCTTATAATGCCTTACATTGTATAGCTTCCAATGCTTTACATTATATAGAGCTCTTCCAATGCCTAACATTGTGCAGCTTCTAATGCCTTACATTTTATAGCTTCCAATGTCTTACATTATGCAGCTTCCAATGTCTTACATTGTGTAGCTTCCAATGCCTTACATTGTGTAGCTTACAATGCCTTACATTGTGTAGCTTCCAATGCCTTACATTGTATAGCTTCCAATGCCTTACATTGTATAGCTTCTAATGCCTTACATTTTATAGCTTCCAATGTCTTACATTATGCAGCTTCCAATGTCTTACATTGTGTAGCTTACAATGCCTTACATTGTATAGCTTCCAATGCATTACATTGTATAGCTTCCAATGCCTTACATTGTGTAGCTTCCAATGCCTTACATTGTATAGCTTCTAATGCCTTACATTTTATAGCTTCCAATGTCTTACATTATGCAGCTTCCAATGTCTTACATTATGCAGCTTCCAATGCCTAACATTGTGCAGCTTCTAATGCCTTACATTGTATAGCTTCCAATGCCTTACATTGTATAGCTTCCAATGCCTTACATTGTGTAGCTTCCAATGTCTTACATTGTGTAGCTTCCAATGCCTTACATTGTGTAGCTTCCAATGTCTTACATTGTGTAGCTTCCAATGTCTTACATTGTGTAGCTTCCAATGCCTTACATTGTGCAGCTTCCAATGCCTTACATTGTGTAGCTTCTAATGCCCTACATTGTGTAGCTTCCAATGCCTTTCACATCACATACTGTACTTTACCTAGTTACACTGTACACTTGCATTACACTAGAGATGTTTGGTTTAGGATTTAGAATTGCTTTTATGAATTTAAGCTATATTATCAGCGTGCTAAGGAACATACTTTAATAATTTTACGTTAAACTCTGTACTGTGCATGATGGATAGTATTAGCAATGCTACCACAGTACTCCTCCAGTATTGAAGTCACTGTGATATGTTCTATGATGGTACAGTATACAGTAAATTATATAGTAAGGCCATTAATGTTCTTTTTAAGGATAGTGCTCAGTGATGATGATCTCACTGAATTTGATCAGTGGTTTATTTCTCTCCTTCAACTATGTGATATCATCAATGGTTTAACAAGATTAGAAATAGAATTATACTTGTAAAGGTTGGGAGCCAAACTGCTCCAAGCAAGAAAAAATGTCCCAAATTTTGTGCATGCGTTGAAGTGAACTGTATAATTCCACTAAATGTGGGAATAATCCACAAAAGTGTCTCAAAATACAAAATTTATGTTTCACTATGCCTAGTTTGGTCATTTTCGTTAAGGCTTTGTATTTTAAAACTGCGGTTGAAAAAGAGGATACAATTTGACTAACAAAGTAACAAACATGGCAACTACAGTGTCTATCTGTGCAGCTACATACATTTTACACAGTAGTGAATTTAGGGGACACATGAAGTCACTGTACACCACCATACTACTCTGGTGTTTATGTCACTGGTGGGAAATGAAGTGCAAGATTGTCATCAGTACACCTAGTGATCGTGATGCTGACAAACATTCAATAATGGACTAGTGTATGAGAGTGTCATGGTGAGTTTGTTGATTTAACTTATACAGGTTCCTAATGGTGCAAGTGTAACAGTGCAGTCATACAAGGAGAAGCAAGACAAACTGAAGGACATCATCAAGAGCATTACAACATCCTTCAAGTCTCTACGAGCCCTATATGACAGATGTAACCAAATAGTTATCTCCTTGGAACAGAACAATCCCCAAGTAAGTACATGCTTTAAAAAAAACTCTATTAATGTCATACTGGCCAACTAATCAACACAAGCTATAGGATTGATTTAGTGATGTCAGTGTAAACTGAGAACATTGGTATTCTCCATAGAAGCTAACATTTTAGATGAATGGTAAGAACTAGCACCTAATGTACATGGTGGTTACTGTAGCTGCCCAGCTTACACTTTATAGGATGGTGCTAGCATAGGGCCTAGGGGAGTGATCTGCAATTAAAAATACCAGTTGTTGAGATGGATGGTACTAGCACCTAATGTACATGGTGGTTACTGTAGCTGCCGAGCTTACACTTTATAGGATGGTGCTAGCATAGGGCCTAGGGGAGTGATCTGCAATTAAAAATACCATTTGTTGAGATGGATGGTACTAGCACCTAATGTACATGGTGGTTACTGTAGCTGCCCAGCTTACACTTTATCGGATGGTGCTAGCATAGGGCCTAGGGGAGTGATCTGCAATTAAAAATACCAGTTGTTGAGATGGATGGTACTAGCACCTAATGTACATGGTGGTTACTGTAGCTGCCCAGCTTACACTTTATAGGATGGTGCTAGCATAGGGCCTAGGGGAGTGATCTGCAATTAAAAATACCAGTTGTTGAGATGGATGGTACTAGCACCTAATGTACATGGTGGTTACTGTAGCTGCCGAGCTTACACTTTATAGGATGGTGCTAGCATAGGGCCTAGGGGAGTGATCTGCAATTAAAAATACCATTTGTTGAGATGGATGGTACTAGCACCTAATGTACATGGTGGTTACTGTAGCTGCCCAGCTTACACTTTATAGGATGGTGCTAGCATAGGGCCTAGGGGAGTGATCTGCAATTAAAAATACCAGTTGTTGAGATGGATGGTACTAGCACCTAATGTACATGGTGGTTACTGTAGCTGCCGAGCTTACACTTTATAGGATGGTGCTAGCATAGGGCCTAGGGGAGTGATCTGCAATTAAAAATACCATTTGTTGAGATGGATGGTACTAGCACCTAATGTACATGGTGGTTACTGTAGCTGCCCAGCTTACACTTTATAGGATGGTGCTAGCATAGGGCCTAGGGGAGTGATCTGCAATTAAAAATACCAGTTGTTGAGATGGATGGTACTAGAAACTAATGTACATGGTGGTTACTGTAGCTGCCCAGCTTACACTTTATAGGATGGTGCTAGCATAGGGCCTGGGGGATTGATCTGCAATTAAAAATACCATTTGTTGAGATGGATGGTACTAGCACCTAATGTACATGGTGGTTACTGTAGCTGCCCAGCTTACACTTTATAGGATGGTGCTAGCATAGGGCCTAGGGGAGTGATCTGCAATTAAAAATACCATTTGTTGAGATGGATGGTACTAGCACCTAATGTACATGGTGGTTACTGTAGCTGCCCAGCTTACACTTTATAGGATGGTGCTAGCATAGGGCCTAGGGGAGTGATCTGCAATTAAAAATACCAGTTGTTGAGATGGATGGTACTAGCACCTAATGTACATGGTGGTTACTGTAGCTGCCCAGCTTACACTTTATAGGATGGTGCTAGCATAGGGCCTAGGGGAGTGATCTGCAATTAAAAATACCATTTGTTGAGATGGATGGTACTAGCACCTAATGTACATGGTGGTTACTGTAGCTGCCCAGCTTACACTTTATAGGATGGTGCTAGCATAGGGCCTAGGGGAGTGATCTGCAATTAAAAATACCAGTTGTTGAGATGGATGGTACTAGCACCTACTGTAATGTACATGGTGGTTACTGTAGCTGCCCAGCTTACACTTTATAGGATGGTGCTAGCATAGGGCCTGGGGGATTGATCTGCAATTAAAAATACCAGTTGTTGAGATGGATGGTACTAGCAACTTTTGTACATGGTGGTTACTGTAGCTGCCCAGCTTACACTTTATAGGATGGTGCTAGCATAGGGCCTGGGGGATTGATCTGCAATTAAAAATACCAGTTGTTGAGATGGATGGTACTAGCAACTTTTGTACATGGTGGTTACTGTAGCTGCCCAGCTTACACTTTATAGGATGGTGCTAGCATAGGGCCTGGGGGAGTGATCTGCAATTAAAAATACCAGTTGTTGAGATGGATGGTACTAGCAACTAAGGTACATGGTGGTTACTCGGCTGTTACTGGGTTAAGGGCTAAGGGGAACGATTATCAGTCAAGTTTCAATTTAGTTTGTATGGTAACATTGCTGATGGTGCTAGCAAAAGGAACTAGTGGAATGTTTTCCAGTCTAGTTTTAAATTTGTTAAATGGTATATGGCTGCCTAGGTTTATGTATTTTTGATGAATGATACAAAATTAGTATAAGGCTGTCAGAGTATAAAAAGTTCTGTTGCTCAATTCAGTATGTTGACATCTTCCATGTTGTATTAGATGAATCCAACTTAAGGTTATCTTGAACATGGTTGACTTTGTTTTTAGGATTATATTCCACTAGTCGGAGGTCCTACAAACTGGTCAGATCTCATATCATCTGGTTACAAGGAACGGGCTCAACATCTTGGGGAAGAGAAGAAAGAACTGATAGAGGTAATAATATACAAACGACCTTAAATTATAATGAAAGACCTTAAAATGATATATAAAAGACCTTGAAATAATATGTAAAAGACCTTAAAATAATATATAAAAGAACCTAAAATAATATATAAAAGACCCTAAAATAATATATGAAAGTCCTTATAATAATATATAAAAAGTCCTTAAAATATGTAGCATTCAAACAAAGAAGCTGAAGATGGAGCCTGCAGTTCCATCGTTTAGATGTAAGTACTTGTACCTTTCAATGCATGAGGTCTACAGGCTACTAATGTATGGAATGCAGAAAGGGCAAAACCAAACAACAACAACATTTATTACATGATTGATGAATATATTTAAATTCAAATGACGATGAGATGATATATGATGTAATGATGGTATACTATGTGCAACAACATAAATGTCTACAACAGCTACATAAAATAGTTAAACAATGTCGCAAAAGTATACATTAATATCATATTTCAGTATGACGTCATTTATTCTGTAATGTCGTCGTTAATTATTTTAATGAAGGGTAAAGTGCATATGACAACATAATTAGATCTATAACAGCAAAACTCACTCCTTCTGGTTTGAAATTAAGAATAACATCTTCCCCATATCCTAATTCTTGAAGAATGCATCTCCATTTTCTACTTTTAATTCCGTGTTGATTATGCAAACGATGATTCGGTGGGCTTGAAACAATAACTCCCGCTAGCCCAAATAAGAAAACTGAGACTGCTCTGGCCCAAAAAGTATAATTGCGCCATCACTTTGTTGCATGATATTACATTGTCACATGAACTTATGCCGTTGGATGACAATTTGTTTGAAAAGCTATCGCCGTAGCGATCTACTACCTCGATGTGTTATTTCTTTATTACGTTAAGTGAAATAGCGCCCTTATCTCTGTTGTCAGCTTGTTACCAGTGCAGTTTCACATTCCACACTTATGCATAATTACTTGTACCTAAACATGTCATTACTTGTACCTATTAGTGCATTAATAGGCAGGCGACCAATGCATTATGTTCCCCTAACATGTCATTACTTGTACCTATAAGTGTGCATAGGGAGGCGACCAATGCATTATGTTACCAAAACATGTCATTACTTGTACCTATAAGTGTGCATAGGGAGGCGACCAATGCATTATGTTACCTAAACATGTCATTACTTGTACCTATTAGTGCATGGTTAGGCAAGCGACCAATGCATTATGTTACCTAAACATGTCATTATTTGTACCTATAAGTGTGCATAGGGAGGCGACCAATGCATTATGTTCCCCTAACATGTCATTACTTGTACCTATTAGTGCATTGATAGGCAGGCGACCAATGCATTATGTTCCCCTAACATGTCATTACTTGTACCTATTAGTGCATTAATAGGCAGGCGACCAATGCATTATGTTCCCCTAACATGTCATTACTTGTACCTATTAGTGCATTAATAGGCAGGCGACCAATGCATTATGTTCCCCTAACATGTCATTACTTGTACCTATTAGTGCATTAATAGGCAGGCGACCAATGCATTATGTTCCCCTAACATGTCATTACTTGTACCTATTAGTGCATTAATAGGCAGGCGACCAATGCATTATGTTCCCCTAACATGTCATTACTTGTACCTATTAGTGCATTAATAGGCAGGCGACCAATGCATTATGTTACCAAAACATGTCATTACTTGTACCTATAAGTGTGCATAGGGAGGCGACCAATGCATTATGTTACCTAAACATGTCAGTACTTGTACCTATTAGTGCATTAATAGGCAGGCGACCAATGCATTATGTTACCTAAACATGTCATTACTTGTACCTATAAGTGTGCATAGGGAGGCGACCAATGCATTATGTTACCTAAACATGTCATTACTTGTACCTATTAGTGCATTAATAGGCAGGCGACCAATGCATTATGTTCCCCTAACATGTCATTACTTGTACCTATTAGTGCATTAATAGGCAGGCGACCAATGCATTATGTTCCCCTAACATGTCATTACTTGTACCTATTAGTGCATTAATAGGCAGGCGACCAATGCATTATGTTCCCCTAACATGTCATTACTTGTACCTATTAGTGCATTAATAGGCAGGCGACCAATGCATTATGTTCCCCTAACATGTCTTTACTTGTACCTATTAGTGCATTAATAGGCAGGCGACCAATGCATTATGTTACCAAAACATGTCATTACTTGTACCTATAAGTGTGCATAGGGAGGCGACCAATGCATTATGTTACCAAAACATGTCATTACTTGTACCTATAAGTGTGCATAGTGAGGCGACCAATGCATTATGTTACCTAAACATGTCAGTACTTGTACCTATTAGTGCATTAATAGGCAGGCGACCAATGCATTATGTTACCTAAACATGTCATTACTTGTACCTATAAGTGTGCATAGGGAGGCGACCAATGCATTATGTTACCTAAACATGTCATTACTTGTACCTATTAGTGCATTAATAGGCAGGCGACCAATGCATTATGTTACCAAAACATGTCATTACTTGTACCTATAAGTGTGCATAGGGAGGCGACCAATGCATTATGTTACCAAAACATGTCATTACTTGTACCTATAAGTGTGCATAGGGAGGCGACCAATGCATTATGTTACCTAAACATGTCATTACTTGTACCTATAAGGGTGCATATGGAGGCGACCAATGCATTATGTTACCTAAACATGTCATTACTTGTACCTATAAGTGTGCATAGGGAGGCGACCAATGCATTATGTTACCTAAACATGTCATTACTTGTACCTATTGATGCATTAATAGGCAGGCGACCAATGCATTATGTTACCAAAACATGTCATTACTTGTACCTATAAGTGTGCATAGGGAGGCGACCAATGCATTATGTTACCTAAACATGTCATTACTTGTACCTATAAGGGTGCATAGGGAGGCGACCAATGCATTATGTTACCAAAACATGTCATTACTTGTACCTATAAGTGTGCATAGGGAGGCGACCAATGCATTATGTTACCTAAACATGTCATTACTTGTACCTATAAGGGTGCATAGGGAGGCGACCAATGCATTATGTTACCTAAACATGTCATTACTTGTACCTATTAGTGTGCATAGGGAGGCGACCAATGCATTATGTTACCTAAACATGTCATTACTTGTGTGCATAGGCAGGCGACCAATGCATTATGTTCCCCTAACATGTCATTACTTGTACCTATTAGTGCATTAATAGGCAGGCGACCAATGCATTATGTTCCCCTAACATGTCATTACTTGTACCTATAAGTGTGCATAGGGAGGCGACCAATGCATTATGTTACCTAAACATGTCATTACTTGTGTGCATAGGCAGGCGACCAATGCATTATGTTCCCCTAACATGTCATTACTTGTACCTATTAGTGCATTAATAGGCAGGCGACCAATGCATTATGTTACCAAAACATGTCATTACTTGTACCTATAAGTGTGCATAGGGAGGCGACCAATGCATTATGTTACCAAAACATGTCATTACTTGTACCTCATTATATGGCTCAAAATAAGTAACACTTAATACTAACAGCCCTCAAAACATGTAACAGTTACAACACAAACCCTCAAAACATGTAACAATTAATAATAACTCTCAAAACATGTAACAGTTACAAACAAACCTCAAAATAAGTAACACTTAATATTAACAGCCCTCACAATATGTAACAGTTACAACACAAACCCTCAAAACATGTAACAGTTAATAATAACTCTCAAAACATGTAACAGTTACAACACAAACCTCAAAATAAGTAACACTTAATACTAACTGCCCTCAAAATATGTAACAGTTACAACACAAACACTCAAAACATGTAACAATTAATAATAACTCTCAAAACATGTAACAGTTACAACACAAACCTCAAAATAAGTAACACTTAATACTAACAGCCCTCAAAATATGTAACAGTTACAACACAAACCCTCAAAACATGTAACAATTAATAATAACTCTCAAAACATGTAACAGTTACAACACAAACCCTCAAAATAAGTAACACCTAATACTAACAGCCCTCAAAATATGTAACAGTTTAAACACAAACCATCAAAAAGTAATTTTTTATAATAACCCTCAAAACATGTCATTTTTAATAATAACTCTCAAAACATGTCATTTTTAAAAGTAACCCTCAAAAGATGTATAAGTTACAACAAGAACCCTCAAAACATGTGATTTTTAATAATAACCCTCAAAAGATGTAACAGTTCAATACAAACCCTCAAATTCCTCCTCAATTGGTGTAAAATATACAACACAAAACAGAAAACATGTAACAAAAAAAATAAAAGGGTAATTTAAGCACAATATGGCCTAATTCTGATATTTACTGCTAGAATTTTCCACTAGCTGATTTGAAGACCATTTGAGTTACTATGCACAATCATAGTGATAATAAGCCATTCATTTCTTGTTGCAGAAACTTCAAGCTAAAAACAGACAGCTACGACAGGTGATGGAAAGACTCCGACAGCTTGTATGGGACATAAACACCATGATGGCAATGAAGCATACCCACCCATCTTGATGGCAATGAAGCATGCCCACCCATCCTGATGGCAATGAAGCATACCCACCCGTCTTTAGAAACATTAAGATGACACGAGGGTCATGGTATGAATGATATTTGTCTGATGGAAAGATTCCCACAGCTTGTATGGGACATAAACACCATGATGGCAATGAAGCATACCCACCCATCTTGAGAAACATTAAGATGACATCTCTTGTAACACCAGGGTCATGGTATGAATGATATTTGTCTGATGGAAAGACTCCGACAGCTTATATGGGACATAAACACCATGATGGCAATGAAGCATACCCACCCATCTTGATGGCAATGAAGCATGCCCACCCATCCTGATGGCAATGAAGCATACCCACCCGTCTTGAGAAACATTAAGATGACACCAGGGTCATGGTATGAATGATATTTGTCTGATGGAAAGATTCCCACAGCTTGTATGGGACATTAACACCATTATGGCAATGAAGCATACCCACCCATCTTGAGAAACATTAAGATGACATCTCTTGTAACACCAGGGTCATGGTATGAATGATATTTGTCTGATGGAAAGATTCCCACAGCTTATATGGGACATAAACACCATGATGGCAATGAAGCATACCCACCCATCATAAGAAACATTAAGATGATATCTCTTGTAACACCAGGGTCATGGTAAGAATGATATTTACTGTCTGATGGAAAGATTCCCACAGCTTGTATGTGACATAAACACCATGATGGCAATGAAGCATACCCACCCATCATAAGAAACATTTGGATGACATCTCTTGTAACACCAGGGTCATGGTACAAATGATATTTGTCTGATGGAAAGATTCCCACAGCTTATATGGGATATAAACACCATGATGGCAATGAAGCATACCCACCCATCATGAGAAACATTAAGATGGCATCTCTTGTAACACCAGGGTCATGGTACAAATGATATTTGTCTGATGGAAAGATTCCCACAGCTTATATGGGACATGAACACCATGATGGCAATGAAGCATACCCACCCATCATAAGAAACATTAAGGTGACAGCTCTTGTAACACCAGGTCCATGGTATGAATGATATTTACTGTCTGATGGAAAGATTCCAACAATTTGTATGTGAACAATTGGGTAGCTCATTAATAAATTTCTTCTTTTTGAAGGAGCGTCATTCCTTTGAATTTTAATTAAATAAACTCAGCAGTTTGGCTAGGCACATGTTGAATTGGAACAAAGCCTCTTGTTTTTTTTATTTATAGTAATGAAAGTTGAAAGGACATTGTAAAAGATTTGTTTATGTTGTTCAGCTGTTAATCTGTGATGGTCAGTTGATGGTATGTTCTAATATTAGTAATGTTAAATAAGTGTATTTGACAAAGTGCACAATTCCACAATAAAATGATCCAAGGTGACAATTTAAAGAAGCAAACATATAAATATTTAAAGCAAAAAACAACCAAAAAGTAAATACTTTAAAGTCTAAAGCAGAAGGACAAGAATAGTAAAAATAAATGACAAGTATATTGATATATACACTATATTATTATTAAATAGATGAGTTTTAAGTCTACACTTTAAAATCTCAACTAATGGGTTTGAACAAACAAAGATTGGTGAATTGTTGACATGCTATGGATCCAGAATAACAAAGAAACAGTCTTAGTATTGACATTTACTTGAACAAGAGTTCTTTACAGCTCTTGTTTGAACAAAGAAATTTAGAATCAGACCTTAACTTATGCTTAGAATATACGACTCAATAAGGTCACACAAATGACCTTATGGCAAGTCAGTTTGATTGCAGTATCCATAGTATGATGCGCACAAATGAGAGGTTTGAGTGATTCGCAGATAAACCATCCAATAACAAATTACATCCATCTAAACCAGAACAATTACAAACATGCACTAACTTAAATAAGAATGACTAACTTACACTTATAAGATAAGGAAGCTGAACAGATATTAGAAATGTGATTTTCCTTTGAAAACTGCAAGTGAAATTAAAACACCTAGATTCCAAGCCCTACACAAAAAAACATTTACAAATTATTCAACAATCTTGATCAGACTGATAGTGAAGAGAAAAAAACAGAAATTCCGAGACCTATAGATCGCAAATTATGTCTCTGACTGGTGGAATAAAAGCAAGAAATGACATGTTCATATAGTCCTTTGTATCGTGAAGACAAGCTGCATGTGTGCCCCTGACATTAATGTGATTAACATTAGCAAGGAATTACATGTCATACAGTCTTCATATCATGAAGACACGGTACTGTACATGTGTGCACCTGACATTAATGTGATTAACATTAGCAAGGAATAACATGTCATACAGTCTTCATATCGTGTAGACAAGCTGCATGTGTGCACCTGACATTAATGTGATTAACATTAGCAAGGAATTACATGTCATACAGTCTTCATATCGTGTAGACAAGCTGCATGTGTGCACCTGACATTAATGTGATAAACATTAGCAAGGAATTACATGTCATACAGTCTTCATATCATGAAGACAAGCTGCATGTGTGCACCTGACATTAATGTGATTAACATTAGCAAGGAATTACATGTCATACAGTCTTCATGAATATCATTCATGACACATTAGAGAGCAGTGACTGCCATGAGCAGAGTGATATGCCTATTGTTATTGGTCATACAAGTAAAACGAATATCGTTCATGACATGTTAGAGAGCAGTGACTGTGCCATGGGCAGAGAAATATGCCTATCAGTGGCGGAGCGTCCATACAGTCAAGGGGGTGGGGGGGCATATGCCCCCCCTGACAGACTCAAATGGACTGCTGGCGCCCTTTTCAGCTTTTTACCACTTTTTACTTATTCGCGATTATTGACCTTTTTATTGCGCTCTCATCTACCTATTGACGTTTGTCACATTATCTGCAAATTAGCAAGGCCCGGAAAGGGTCATTTCCGGCGATCTAGGGAGTATCATTACTCAAAAAATGTCTGTATGCCCTGCGCCAACCTGTGGTGGCGCTCCGCTTAGATAGTGTAGAAAGCGCCCCTACAGACCATTCTCGCCCCCTGACCAATAACCTTAGCTCCGCCACTGATGCCTTGTACTTGTCACACAAATTAAAAGTCAACAAAGTATTCTTTTGAAATGTAACAATATGCCCATGATTTTACCAGAAAACTTAATTATGTTGTTGAAATGAATGCCATCAGTTGCGTATAATGTCATATTAAATACCTCGATCTTCACACCAAAGATCTTACAAACAACATCTACTAACTCAAAAGTCTTCTTTCACGCCATGACTCACAAGCGCACTTGAATAAGTTTGGATATTATTATGACAGCAAACAAATTCTAGAGTCGGGTAAAGTCTGCAATATTTTCAGTGAATGATATTAGTGTAGATAAGTTTGGACAATATCTAGGACACCCCTGACATTGATATGCTGATTTCTTCACTTAGCTTTCTTATCTTTTACAGCATGTTTAATCAATTCTCTGTGTGTTTCACTTAGCTTTCTTATCTTTTACAGCATGTTTCATCAATTCTCTATGTGTTTCACTTAGCTTTCTTATCTTTTACAGCATGGTTAATCAATTCTCTATGTGTTTCACTTAGCTTTCTTATCTTTTACATCATGTTTAATCAATTCTCTATGTGTTTCACTTAGATTTCTTATCGTTTACAGCATGTTTAATCAATTCTCTATGTGTTTCACTTAGATTTCTTATCGTTTACAGCATGTTTAATCAATTCTCTATGTGTTTCACTTAGCTTTCTTATCTTTTACAGCATGTTTAATCAATTCTCTATGTGTTTCACTTAGCTTTCTTATCTTTTACAGCATGTTTAATCAATTCTCTATGTGTTTCACTTAGCTTTCTTATCTTTTACAGCATGTTTCATCAATTCTCTGTGTGTTTCACTTAGCTTTCTTATCTTTTACAGCATGTTTAATCAATTCTCTATGTGTTTCACTTAGCTTTCTTATCTTTTACAGCATGTTTAATCAATTCTCTATGTGTTTCACTTAGCTTTCTTATCTTTTACAGCATGTTAAAATCAATTCTCTGTGTGTTTCACTTAGCTTTCTTATCTTTTACAGCATGTTTAATCAATTCTCTGTGTGTTTCACTTAGCTTTCTTATCTTTTACAGCATGTTTAATCAATTCTCTGTGTGTTTCACTTAGCTTTCTTATCTTTTACAGCATGTTTAATCAATTCTCTATGTGTTTCACTTAGCTTTCTTATCTTTTACAGCATGTTAAAATCAATTCTTTGTGTGTTTCACTTAGCTTTCTTATCTTTTACAGCATGTTTAATCAATTCTCTGTGTGTTTCACTTAGCTTTCTTATCTTTTACAGCATGTTTCATCAATTCTCTGTGTGTTTCACTTAGCTTTCTTATCTTTTACAGCATGTTTCATCAATTCTCTGTGTGTTTCACTTATCTTTCTTATCTTTTACAGCATGTTTAATCAATTCTCTGTGTGTTTCACTTAGCTTTCTTATCTTTTACAGCATGTTTCATCAATTCTCTGTGTGTTTCACTTAGCTTTCTTATCTTTTACAGCATGTTTCATCAATTCTCTGTGTGTTTCACTTAGCTTTCTTATCTTTTACAGCATGTTAAAATCAATTCTCTGTGTGTTTCACTTAGCTTTCTTATCTTTTACAGCATGTTTAATCAATTCTCTGTGTGTTTCACTTAGCTTTCTTATCTTTTACAGCATGTTTAATCAATTCTCTGTGTGTTTCACTTAGCTTTCTTATCTTTTACAGCATGTTTAATCAATTCTCTGTGTGTTTCACTTAGCTTTCTTATCTTTTACAGCATGTTTAATCAATTCTCTGTGTGTTTCACTTAGCTTTCTTATCTTTTACAGCATGTTTAATCAATTCTCTGTGTGTTTCACTTAGCTTTCTTATCTTTTACAGCATGTTTAATCAATTCTCTGTGTGTTTCACTTAGCTTTCTTATCTTTTACAGCATGTTTAATCAATTCTCTGTGTGTTTCACTTATCTTTCTTACCTTTTACAGCATGTTTAATCAATTCTCTGTGTGTTTCACTTAGCTTTCTTATCTTTTACAGCATGTTTCATCAATTCTCTGTGTGTTTCACTTAGCTTTCTTATCTTTTACAGCATGTTTAATCAATTCTCTGTGTGTTTCACTTAGCTTTCTTATCTTTTACAGCATGTTTAATCAATTCTCTGTGTGTTTCACTTTGCTTTCTTATCTTTTACAGCATGGTTAATCAATTCTCTGTGTGTTTCACTTTGCTTTCTTATCTTTTACAGCATGGTTAATCAATTCTCTGTGTGTTTCACTTAGCTTTCTTATCTTTTACAGCATGTTTAATCAATTCTCTGTGTGTTTCACTTAGCTTTCTTATCTTTTACAGCATGTTTAATCAATTCTCTGTGTGTTTCACTTAGCTTTCTTATCTTTTACAGCATGTTTAATCAATTCTCTGTGTGTTTCACTTAGCTTTCTTATCTTTTACAGCATGTTTCATCAGTTCTCTATGTGTTTCACTTAGCTTTCTTATCTTTTACAGCATGTTTCATCAATTCTCTGTGTGTTTCACTTAGCTTTCTTATCTTTTACAGCATGTTTAATCAATTCTCTGTGTGTTTCACTTAGCTTTCTTATCTTTTACAGCATGGTTAATCAATTCTCTGTGTGTTTCACTTAGCTTTCTTATCTTTTACAGCATGTTTCATCAATTCTCTGTGTGTTTCACTTAGCTTTCTTATCTTTTACAGCATGGTTCATCAATTCTCTGTGTGTTTCACTTAGCTTTCTTATCTTTTACAGCATGTTTAATCAATTCTCTGTGTTTCACTTAGCTTTCTTATCTTTTACAGCATGTTTAATCAATTCTCTGTGTGTTTCACTTAGCTTTCTTATCTTTTACAGCATGTTTAATCAATTCTCTGTGTGTTTCACTTAGCTTTCTTATCTTTTACAGCATGTTTAATCAATTCTCTGTGTGTTTCACTTTGCTTTCTTATCTTTTACAGCATGTTTAATCAATTCTCTGTGTGTTTCACTTAGCTTTCTTATCTTTTACAGCATGTTTCATCAATTCTCTGTGTGTTTCACTTAGCTTTCTTATCTTTTACAGCATGTTTCATCAATTCTCTGTGTGTTTCACTTAGCTTTCTTATCTTTTACAGCATGTTTCATCAATTCTCTGTGTGTTTCACTTAGCTTTCTTATCTTTTACAGCATGTTTCATCAATTCTCTGTGTGTTTCACTTAGCTTTCTTATCTTTTACAGCATGTTTAATCAATTCTCTGTGTGTTTCACTTAGCTTTCTTATCTTTTACAGCATGTTTAATCAATTCTCTGTGTGTTTCACTTAGCTTTCTTATCTTTTACAGCATGGTTAATCAATTCTCTGTGTGTTTCACTTAGCTTTCTTATCTTTTACAGCATGTTTCATCAATTCTCTGTGTGTTTCACTTAGCTTTCTTATCTTTTACAGCATGGTTAATCAATTCTCTATGTGTTTCACTTAGCTTTCTTATCTTTTACAGCATGTTTAATCAATTCTCTGTGTTTCACTTAGCTTTCTTATCTTTTACAGCATGTTTAATCAATTCTCTATGTGTTTCACTTAGCTTTCTTATCTTTTACAGCATGGTTAATCAATTCTCTGTGTGTTTCACTTAGCTTTCTTATCTTTTACAGCATGTTTAATCAATTCTCTGTGTTTCACTTAGCTTTCTTATCTTTTACAGCATGTTTCATCAATTCTCTGTGTGTTTCACTTAGCTTTCTTATCTTTTACAGCATGGTTAATCAATTCTCTATGTGTTTCACTTAGCTTTCTTATCTTTTACAGCATGTTTAATCAATTCTCTGTGTTTCACTTAGCTTTCTTATCTTTTACAGCATGTTTCATCAATTCTCTATGTGTTTCACTTAGCTTTCTTATCTTTTACAGCATGTTTCATCAATTCTCTATGTGTTTCACTTAGCTTTCTTATCTTTTACAGCATGTTTCATCAATTCTCTGTGTGTTTCACTTAGCTTTCTTATCTTTTACAGCATGTTTAATCAATTCTCTATGTGTTTCACTTAGCTTTCTTATCTTTTACAGCATGTTTAATCAATTCTCTATGTGTTTCACTTAGCTTTCTTATCTTTTACATCATGTTTAATCAATTCTCTATGTGTTTCACTTAGCTTTCTTATCTTTTACATCATGTTTAATCAATTCTCTATGTGTTTCACTTAGCTTTCTTATCTTTTACAGCATGGTTAATCAATTCTCTATGTGTTTCAGAGAATTCTAATAATGTCATGATCATTTCCAGATTGCCTTCTTTTTCCCGACCTGTCAGATAATAGAACACAGCACTCTTTAACATACCAATCTTAGCATCATCAATGCTGGCCACATTTGGACCCTTTTTGTACGTCTCTTCCCTCTTAGAATCTTTCATTTTCTGGAGCTTTCTCTCTGTTCTTGATAATTTCTCAACTAGTTTCTGGGTGAGGGGATCTCCCTTCTCCATGGCAAACCTTCTGACTAGCTCTTCCTCCTGTTCTATTAAGACAGCTTCTTGTCCTTTCTGATAGAGTTCTAGATATCTTCTTTGGTGTATTTTTTCTCTCTGGTTCTGGTCATCCGTCACCTGAGCCAGTTTTGATTCCATCTCAGAGATCCTTGCTATCTTATCCTGCAGTGTCGATTCTACATCTTCTGTGTGTTCAGTTAGCTTTTCCAGTTTAGTTGTTACGTCCTGAGGAAAGGGCAGAGGTGTTTGATATTCCCCTTACTTTGGGTCTTGCTGACTTATGCAGCTAATCATTTTACTTAAATGAAGGGCAGAGAAATATCTAACAAAAACTGACAAATTTGTGGAGTAAGATGATAGTTGATAGTGTCAATATGATCCTTGTGTAGACTGAAAGTTATTGTAAAGAATTATACACTATTATCAGTTTACTGTTCACAATACTCTTAACCCTTGTGTAGACTGTAAGTTATTGTAAAGAATTATAGGCCTACACTATTATCAGTTTACTGTTCACAATACTGTTAACCCTTGTGTAGACTGAAAGTTATTGTAAAGAATTATACACTAACAGTTTATTGTTCACAATACTGTTAACCCTTTTGTAGACTGAAGCTTATTATAAATAATTATACACTGTTATTAGTTCACTGTTCACACTCAGGCTACTGTTAACCCTTTTGTAGACTGAAGCTTATTATAAATAATTATACACTGTTATTAGTTTACTGTTCACACTCAGGCTACTGTTAACCCTTGTGTAAACTGAAGCTCATTGAATAGAATTATACACTGTTATTAGTTTACTGTAATCATAACTGTGATGATACTCACATCATGTTGCTTGTCCATGGCTGTTAACTTATCATCAAGATCTTTAAGTTTGTCATTTAGTTGTTGATTCTGTTGGTTCAGCTCTCGATGATCAGATTCTTTATCAGTTAATTCTCCCTCCAAGGATTTGATCTTCTTTCTCAGTTCTTGAATCTTCCTGTCTTTCTGCTGCATTGGAGTAATTGCTTTGTAGTCCTTACCATCTTCACCTTTTGTCTTTGTTCCATTGTCCTTTGATTTATTTTTTGATTTGTTTGTGGCTTGGATCTGCCCTTCCTCCATTGATGTTGACTGCAAGATAATAAATATTACAGATCGCCAATATTATTGTTGTTTTTGACGTGATTGATGGCCCAATACGTATATGGTGTATTCATAAATTTCTTATCATTTACAGCTGATTATTAACTTGTAGTATACGAATGTCCCTTTCATATTTGTGATTCCATGAAGTTAATATATAGTAAATGTAACTTACCATGTTCACCTAGCAGGATATAAATAAAATATTTATCTATATATATATATATATATATATATATATATATATATATATATACAGATAGATAGATATATATATATATATAGATATACATAGATATATATATATAGATCTATATCTATATATGTCTATATATATGTCTAAATATATCTATATATATATATATATATATATATATATATATATACCTAACCAGGTCTTTTAAAAAAATTCCATTGAATTTGATATACTCTCTCACATGCAGTTTATGCTTTATACTTGCTACAAGAGAACAAGGAATATTTTAAAATACTTAAATTTCTGGAGGCTTGCCCTGGAGAGATATACTGTAAGTGTAATTCCTCTTTCTGACATACTTATTTGCACAAAAATTGTGACAAGGATCTAGAAGTGCTTCACCTTCTTGGGGCCCTGCACTTCCAGACAAAAGTGTGTAAAGTTTATGAATAAAGCAAGTTTTTGCTGCAATTTTTCAAAATGTTGCTCTGGTAGACACTGCAAGTTGGTCTCGAAATGAACATCCCTCTTGAAAATGGTGTATGTACAACCCTACATATATGACATTAAAGTTTTTGCATAATATTGATTTGCATGTAAATATTAAAATTTGTTTCACCAATGAGGGGGGAGGGGTAGGACGTGTTCCCTAGCCCCCTAAACTTCCAATGATGTGCACTTTATACAGGTGCATATTTGCCAACCCTCTCAAATGTTTTGCTTCCCCCTATTTAAATTTTTTTGGCTGCCAATGTGTATAGATATCAATAACCATGCTCATTGAGCAGGATAGACTACATGTTAACCTTAAAATTAATATATATATAACTTTACTTCTAAATAAGTAGCTAGACCATTAATAACCTAAAACTATGTAGATACAACGCTTTCTAGTCACTTCGCCCAACAACCATTTCGCCCAACTGCCATTTCGCCCAACCAGCCTGGTCATTTCGCCCAACCATCATAGTCATTTCGCCCAACCATCATGGTCATTTCGCCCAACCATCATAGTCATTTCGCCCAACCTTATTTTTACTAATATTCTGTCAGAATAATATTACTTTTTCTATTCCACTAGTTCAATTTGATTTATTTTGGGTTAGGTTACTTCGTAATAGGTAAATAAAAAAGTGAGGTTCGCTCGATATCGATCGGAGTCTGAGCAGTTATTTCGGGTATAATGGGAGGATTACACTACTTTAGGCGTTTACGCATACAATGGAAGTTATATTATTATACAAACACAGTGCAATCGGTCTTCATAAAAACCTATCAAACCTAACCCCTAAAACACTGATCCATCCTACTGACTAACAATTCCCGAACGTTTCCTTATTAAATGGAAAAAAAAATATATATAAAACCCGTTCGTAATATTGAATTACTATATTTGGGCCATTCTCTGGAAAATGAAACTGGCATGAAAAAATTAAAGTGTTCAGCAGGACCAAGTGCTATACTTTTTGTTTTAGAGGGATTCCTCAAGTTTCCTGTTTCATATTTTTTTCTTTAAAATTACAACCATAACATACTAATTTGCATAAATTTGCATTATTGTAAGTTGTAGCCAAAATTTGTAGTTTATAACTGTATATTTGTTTTTTCTACATGAGTATCTATAGAAATAATATTTCAGTTATCAACTGTCACATGGAGGCAGTTATACATGGGTTCATTTATTTCATTCCTAAAGCAGAGGTTCCTGATCTTAAATTCTTCGTTAATAATGGGTGCTAATTAGCATAATTTGTGATGTCACACACGTGACCAAAATAACACAAAAGTTTTCATAAAAAGTAACTGACGTGCCTTATGATGTCCACACTTGATATGCAACCGTTCTTGGTACAGACTGTTAGTTCTGCAAAATATCCAGTCAAATAATTATTCCTACGATTAATTAATAGCCTCTTATTAGTCGTAACACACGTGACCGATGGTCACGTGTGTGACATTTATCCATTGAAATGCAGAATGTCACACACGTGACCAAAAAATGTCACACACGTGACCCTCCAAGTAATGGCAGTAAAACTGTTTTAAAGTAATTCCTATGGAATATCAACATCAGTGCTGTTCTTTGGTCATTACTAGAGTCACATTTGCACTGCAAAAATTGAATATTATGGACTGAAAATTCAGAATGTCACACACGTGACCCAACAATGTCACACACGTGACCGGATTTTTTTAGCTTATGTAGTATTATGCTAATTTTAAGAAGTGAAATATTTAGGTGAAATGTCTTGTTAGAATGGAAACACATTAAGGTAGAAACTTGATAAATTAGGGTTATCCAGCCCTGTTAGAAACTGAGGAATTTGCCAATGTTTTTTTGTGCAAAAAAGCCAGTTTCATTTCACGTCACACACGTGACCGACCTTTATATGACCTCTGCCAGCACATGAATGTTCTGAATTTGGCTAAGCTATATTGTTTTGTGAAAGAGTCCCCTAGTGCATACTTAAGTACTACAATCAACCTAACTTTCTTTACCTAAAAGTAGTTACTTAGTGGTAAAGTGCAAATCTCCCCATTTTTCCGTCACACACGTGACCGAGAATGGCCCATTTAATCAATGTAACCACTTTATCAATGTAACCACATATGTAATCACATATGTAATCAATTTAACCACGACTTCAAGTTTCCTTAATACTCGGTTCGTATCCCGTAACGTTAACAATTCCCGAACGTTTACTATATCAAACCTAACCCCTAAAACACTGATCCATCCTCAAGATTCCTTAATATTCGGTTCGTATCCTGTAACGTTAAAATTCCCGAACGTTTCCTTACTAAAGTTATACAAAGTAAAGGACTTCAAGTTTCCTTAATATTCCTTAATATTCGAACGTTTACTATCATACCTTACCCCTAACACACTGACCAATCCTCAAGTTTCCTTAATATTCGGTTCGTATCCTGTAACGTTAACAATTCCCGAACGTTTCCTTTTGAAATATCATATTTATCAAGGTTGGGCGAAATGACCAGACTGGTTGGGCGAAATGACCAGGCTGGTTGGGCGAAATGACCAGGCTGGTTGGGCGAAATGACCAGGCTGGTTGGTCGAAATGACCAGGCTGGTTGGGCGAAATGGCAGTTGGGCGAAATGGTTGTTGGGCGAAGTGTCCTGCTTCCGGTACAACATACTACTCACTGAAAATATGTTAGAAATCATTATCACTTACTGAGCATAGCACTGGAACATTGAATAACAGTGAATGATATTACTTACCATGTTCACTGAGCCCGGTAGATCACATGTAGTTAACTATATAAGTTACTACTCACTGAGCTGGGTAGACCACATGTAGTTAACTATATAAGTTGCTATACTCACTGAGCTGGGTAGACTTTTTGAAACTCACTTGCTGGTGTAAGTATTCCTTGGAATTATATATCATTACACCAAGGTACATAGTTCTCTTGCAATAACCAACTAACTGATCACATTATGATGTGGCAGCTCGCTTACCAGGCAGTTTTCTGCACCTGTTATTATTTGCTTTAAATATTTACACACCATACAGGGGTTGCTGCTAATTTGCCAGTTTTTGTTTTTTTGGCAACCCTTTGCTATTTACACAAACTTATTTGTAAAGCTGTTATCTCTCTAGACAAGCAGAAATACTTTTTGCATTATCAAAAGGGAATAGGACAGATTTGAAATAAACCAGCCAGTAGAACATACTATGTATATTCCCATGGCTGAAATCAGCTAACGGAATAACTCAGTGGTTGAAATAACCCAGCCAGTAGAACATACTATGTATATTCCCATGGCTGAAATCAGCTAACGGAATAACTCAGTGTTTGAAATAAACCAGCCAGTAGAACATACTATGTATACCCCCATGGCTGAAATCAGCTAACGGAATAACTCAGTGGTTGGAATATCCCAGCAAGTAGAACATACTATGTATACTCCGTTGGAATATCCCAGCAAGTAGAACATACTATGTATACCCCCATGGCTGAAATCGGCTAACGGAATAACTCAGTGGTTGAAATAAACCAGCCAGTAGAACATACTATGTATACCCCCATGGCTGAAATCGGCTAACGGAATAACTCAGTGGTTGAAATAAACCAGCCAGTAGAACATACTATGTATATTCCCATGGCTGAAATCGGCTAACGGAATAACTCAGTGGTTGAAATAAACCAGCCAGTAGAACATACTATGTATATTCCCATGGCTGAAATCGGCTAACGGAATAACTCAGTGGTTGAAATAAACCAGCCAGTAGAACATACTATGTATATTCCCATGGCTGAAATCGGCTAACGGAATAACTCAGTGGTTGAAATAAACCAGCCAGTAGAACATACTATGTATATTCCCATGGCTGAAATCGGCTAACGGAATAACTCAGTGGTTGAAATGAACCAGCCAGTAGAACATGCTATGTATATTCCCATGGCTGAAATCGGCTAACGGAATAACTCAGTGGTTGAAATGAACCAGCCAGTAGAACATGCTATGTATATTCCCATGGCTGAAATCGGCTAACGGAATAACTCAGTGGTTGAATTTGAGAAAGGTATGATAGAGATTCCCTGGCTAGAGCAGTTTTAAACTAGCCTGGACTAAATCAGATGACTATTCCCTAGAAAGGTATGCTAGAGATTCCCTGACTAGAGCAGTTTTAATCTAGGGAGTTGTTATGGAACCATAGCAAGTTGCAACTCTCCGTTTTAACTAGCCTGGGCAATATCCATGCCGCTGAAGTGTCCATTAGCTATAGGTTGCACCCCAAATTCCGCCGTTTGTGCTGAGTCCCATCTTTTCTCACCTTAGTTGAGCTGCCTATCCATCTGTTACGCAACTCATCACAAGGCTAGTAGCCAAATCAGTTTTCGTGCAGTGCACGTATTCTTCCACATGCTATACAGTCATAATGTAGTAATAAACTTGATAATGCAAATGTTTTATATATTTTTATGGTGCAAATCTATCAAACTTCCGCAAGAGTTTAAAAATATGTTTCGAAGAAGAAAAGAATTCATATCAAAATCTTTATAAAAAATCTAAAACCTCCACAATCTCATCTCTGCAAAATATGTGTAACTAAAACCTGCAGCAGATTAATAGCTATAATGGAGATGGTTCTATGCACTGTACATGTTACATGTGTAATTACACGGTAGTTTCAAACATTAAGCGATTTCTTACAAGTAGTTCTGGCAAAATGATAGGAGACATGGCAAGGCCTTAACAAATCAACTCTTCAACTCACAGATCCCAGTTTGTTTGCAGGAGAGATAAAGTTTCAGTAAATTGAGGTCAAGAGAGCTGAAAAAATGCGACCTATGGTTAATGGGCTAATTCTTGTCATGTCAGATGACTATTCCCTTGCTTTAGCATTCTCCAATTAGCTATATATCAGATTGATATATTCTATGCAGGGCTAAGACAATCTTTAAGTTCAGGGATAAGCAGGTATCTATTCCTTGGATAGGCCTGGGACAGAAAGCCAGCGGGATTTGGGGATCTTCCCCAGAACACTTCTTTTTACTTATCTGTTGTGGTCCATATTGGAGATTGGAAATTTATCTTTATATCTCAATTGACATTTTTGCCTCAAAGTGTTGAAAGTACCTTCTTGAAATTACCATTTACTTCATCAAATGTTTGACTTGTTCCTTATAAGTTTGATTGGTACAGAAATTTGGACTTAATCTATTGAATATTGAATCACAAACTGTCAACCAAGTTCTCATTTCTTCTATTTTCTCTCAAAATGTTTGCTGAAAAGTTTAAAAAAATAAAATGATACCACAATTTTGACTGTTTGTTTAAGACTACTTTCTCTAAACTACTTTCTCTAAACTACGTTCTCAAAATTTCTATTAACTTAGACATGTTATACAGAAATTGCAACATTTTATCTCATAATATTGACTACTACATCAAAACCAAATGATCGACAAGAAACTATTTAACTACGATTAGGGAGTTATGTAAATATAGACAAAAGTTTAGTTTTGTGAGTTCAATCAACAGCCAAGTTGCAAACTTATAAAAGATAACAGATACAATAGTTAAAGACACAGTATACTCTTGATTGGGTTTACATTTATTACAACAAGGTATTACATCACAGCAATACAGAACCAACTTCAAAACTACATAAATTTAAGGTATCAGACTGCTGACTTACTTATATGTGAATTACACTGCAGACTTATCAATATGTGATTCACACTGACTTATCAATACGTGATTCACACTGCAGACTTATCAATACGTGAATCACTCTTGACTTATCAATGTGATTCACACTGCAGACTTATCAATACGTGATTCACACTGCAGACTTATCAATACGTGATTCACACTGCAGACTTATCAATACGTGATTCACACTGCAGACTTATCAATACGTGAATCACTCTTGACTTATCAATACGTGAATCACACTGCAGACTTATCAATACGTGAATCACTCTTGACTTATCAATGTGATTCACACTGCAGACTTATCAATGTGATTCACACTGCAGACTTATCAATACGTGAATCACACTGCAGACTTATCAATACGTGAATCACTCTTGACTTATCAATGTGATTCACACTGCAGACTTATCAATACGTGATTCACACTGCAGACTTATCAATACGTGAATCACACTGCAGACTTATCAATACGTGAATCACACTGCAGACTTATCAATATGTGATTCACACTATATGTGACAAATTGAAATATTCAGGAATGGTGCACAGTTGATAAATCAGTGGAGTCCAAATCACCAATATTACATAAAATGTGTAAGCTCATCAGCTCGCACATTTTTAGGTAAGACCTCAGATACATGTAAATTTTCTACAAATGTATGTAATTCACTTACAATGTTCATAACTTCTTTACAATGTATGTTAATTGCTTAAAATATTATAGGCAACCTCACAATGTAACATTTAATTAAACTGCAACTTTTGTAACGTATAAGTATTTTCCTTACATATTTTACACATTTCAACAAATTTCACAAGGTATAAGAAGCACATCCTCTCATTATCAGATTAAGGAATGAATTGTCATTGATACCCCAGAAGAATGTACAAATTAATGATCAGGAAACCTTGTATAGAGGTACAAATCAGCATTTAGGAGACCTAGAAAGGAGGTACAGATCAGCATACCAAGTTAGGAGGTACAGATCAGCATACCTAGTAAGGAGGTACAGATCAGCATTTAGGAGACCTAGAAAGGAGGTACAGATCAGCATACCTAGTAATGAGGTACAGATCAGCATTCAGGATACCTAGTAAGGAGGTACAGATCAGCATACCTAGTAAGGAGGTACAGATCAGCATACCTAGTAAGGAGGTACAGATCAGCATACCTAGTAAGGAGGTACAGATCAGCATACCTAGTAAGGAGGTACAAATCAGCATTCAGGAGACCTAGAAAGGAGGTACAGATCAGCATTTAGGATACCTAGTAAGGAGGTACAGATCAGCATACCTAGTTAGGAGGTACAGATCAGCATTTAGGATACCTAGTAAGGAGGTACAGATCAGCATACCTAGTAAGGAGGTACAGATCAGCATTTAGGATACCTAGTAAGGAGGTACAGATCAGCATTTAGGATACCTAGTAAGGAGGTACAGATCAGCATTTAGGATACCTAGTAAGGAGGTACAGATCAGCATTTAGGATACCTAGTAAGGAGGTACAGATCAGCATTCAGGATACCTAGTAAGGAGGTACAGATCAGCGTTCAGGATACCTAGTTAGGAGGTACAGATCAGCGTTCAGGATACCTAGTAAGGAGGTACAGATCAGCGTTCAGGATACCTAGTTAGGAGGTACAGATCAGCATACCTAGTAATGAGGTACAGATCAGCATTCAGGTTACCTAGTAATGAGGTACAGATCAGTATTCAAAGTATCTTGAAAGGAGGTATTGGTAAGCGTTAGTGGTCTGGATACCTTGATTGGAGGCATGAATCACTCTTCTGGATACCTCAATATCCACAAGAGTGATTCTTACAATACTTTATCTGGTTCCACATACCATAAATGCTATGTAAAATTGGCATTTTACCTCACATATGAACAGCAGATTGTGTACACAGTATTTTGGGGAATCAAATTTCTTCAGTTGAAAAATGCTACACAAAATATGAACAACTAATTTATTCACTGCCAACATAGGTAAGAATCAGTGTTGGATAACTGATAGTAAAGATGCAGGGGGAAAACCTTCTGCACCAGACTTCCTGATGAGCGTATGGCGAGACAAGCAGGGTTGTAAACATCAAAAGCCTTAACCTGTTATTTAAACAAATTATTTTGATTTCAATGCCTCTCCTCTTGTTTTTCTGGATCCAACTTTATCAAGTCATCAATTCGCAGGATTGTTATTGCAGCTTCAGTTGCAAATTTTAATGATTTGATTTTAGAGATTCCTGGCTCAAAGACTCCAGCAGCTTTGTTGTCTCTGACAACTCCTTCCACCAAGTCTAATCCAACCCTGAAGAAAGAAATATAAATGAGATATTAAATGATTGGCCTTCACCCATTGAGGCAGTAGGGTGCATGCTGATACTGCAAATCCCTGGTCCTCAAATTTGAAATTTATTTTGGGGGGTTTTAGTTGGTATCGTAACTAGAGAACTTACTGAATCTTAAGACTAACATGTGCAGTAATTACTTGCACATTGAAGGTGAGAACATTTCATGTAACTACATATAGGTTTTTCAGTTTTGATCTAAAAAGAACTTTTGATGGCCATAGATTACAGTTCTGGTACTCATTAATGTGAAACTACACTAATTATGAATTTCATTGCAGCTTTACTTAGATTAAATCACCTTTTCCAGGTTTCAGACTTGAGATATACATACAAAGTATGAATATATGCAAGCTTTACTTTTAGAACTACCTCACTTACAACCTAACTCTAAGATTTTGACCTCTGGTAACCTCAAATGACCCTTGATCTCTACACAAACACAACTGATTCACACCATTCATTGCTATCATCTCAGCACTTTAACATTACACTGTTTCTTGACTACCATAAAATTCAAGAGATTACAGCATCACTGGATTGTTTACCTTTTTAGTTTCCCATGATACTTTGCTGGTGCTCTATCAGCCTAGTTAAGTTATACTAGATAAAACTCACCACTATAGAGCATACAACATTCAAGATTATAGGGATTATGTCTAGTTAAGTTATACTAGATCAAACTCACCATGATAGGGCATACAACAACCAGATTACAAGGATTATGCCTAGATAAGTTATACTAGTGAAAACTCACCTATAATAGAGCATACAACAACCAGACTGTGCAGGGATTATGCCTAGATCAGTTGCACTAGTTATAACTCACCATAATAGGGCATACAACAACCAGATTACAGGGATTATGCCTAGATAAGTTATACTAGTTAAAACTCACCATGATAGGGCGTACAACAACCAGACTGTGCAGGGATTATGCCTAGATAAGTTACACTAGTTATAACTCACCATGATAGGGCATACAACCAGATTACAGGGATTATGCCTAGATAAGTTATACTAGATCAAACTCACCATGATAGGGCATACAACAACCAGATTACAGGGATTATGCCTAGATCAGTTATACTAGTTAAAACTCACCGTGATAGGGCATACAACAACCAGACTATATGCAGGGATTATGCCTAGATAAGTTACACTAGATCAAACTCACCATGATAGGGCATACAACAACCAGATTACAGGGATTATGCCTAGATAAGTTACACTAGTTAAAACTCACCATGATAGGGCATACAACAACCAGATTACAGGGATTATGCCTAGATAAGTTATACTAGATTAAACTCATTATGATAGGGCATACAACAACCAGATTACAGGGATAATGCCTAGATAAGTTACACTAGTTAAAACTCACCATGATAGGGCATACAACAACCAGATTACAGGGATTATGCCTAGATAAGTTACACTTACACTAGTTAAAACTCACCATGATAGGGCGTACAACAACCAGACTATGTGCAGGGATTATGCCTAGATAAGTTACACTAGTTATAACTCACCATAATAGGGCATACAACAACCAGATTACAGGGATTATGCCTAGATAAGTTATACTAGTTAAAACTCACCATGATAGGGCGTACAACAACCAGACTGTGCAGGGATTATGCCTAGATAAGTTACACTAGTTATAACTCACCATGATAGGGCATACAACCAGATTACAGGGATTATGCCTAGATAAGTTATACTAGATCAAACTCACCATGATAGGGCATACAACAACCAGATTACAGGGATTATGCCTAGATAAGTTACACTAGTTAAAACTCACCGTGATAGGGCATACAACAACCAGACTATATGCAGGGATTATGCCTAGATAAGTTACACTAGTTAAAACTCACCATGATAGGGCATACAACAACCAGATTACAGGGATTATGCCTAGATAAGTTATACTAGATCAAACTCACCATGATAGGGCATACAACAACCAGACCATGTGCAGGGATTATGCCTAGATCAGTTATACTAGTTATAACTCACCATGATAGGGCATACAACAACCAGATTACAGGGATTATGCCTAGATAAGTTATACTAGATCAAACTCACCATGATAGGGCATACAACAACCAGACTATGTGCAGGGATTATGCCTAGAAAAGTTATACTAGATCAAACTCACCATGATAGGGCATACAACAACCAGATTACAAGGATTATGCCTAGATCAGTTATACTAGATCAAACTCACCATGATAGGGCATACAACAACCAGACTATGTGCAGGGATTATGCCTAGAAAAGTTATACTAGATCAAACTCACCATGATAGGGCATACAACAACCAGACTATGTGCAGGGATTATGCCTAGAAAAGTTATACTAGATCAAACTCACCATGATAGGGCATACAACAACCAGATTACAAGGATTATGCCTAGATCAGTTATACTAGTTAAAACTCACCATGATAGCCTTAGGGCATACAACAACCAGACTATGTGCAGGGATTATGCCTAGATAAGTTACACTAGTTAAACTCACCATGATAGGGCATACAACAACCAGACTATATGCAGGGATTATGCCTAGATAAGTTATACTAGATCAAACTCACCATGATAGGGCATACAACAACCAGATTACAGGGATTATGCCTAGATAAGTTATACTAGATCAAACTCACCATGATAGGGCATACAACAACCAGATTACAAGGATTATGCCTAGATAAGTTACACTAGTGAAAACTCACCATGATAGGGCGTACAACAACCAGACTATGTGCAGGGATTATGCCTAGATCAGTTATACTAGTTATAACTCACCATGATAGGGCATACAACAACCAGATTACAGGGATTATGCCTAGATAAGTTATACTAGATCAAACTCACTATGATAGGGCATACAACAACCAGATTACAGGGATTATGCCTAGATAAGTTACACTAGTTAAAACTCACCATGATAGGGCGTACAACAACCAGACTATGTGCAGGGATTATGCCTAGATCAGTTACACTAGTTATAACTCACCATGATAGGACATACAACAACCAGATTACAGGGGTTATGCCTAGATAAGTTACACTAGTTAAAACTCACCATGATAGGGCAAACAACAACCAGATTACAGGGATTATGCCTAGATAAGTTATACTAGTTAAAACTCACCACTTTAAGTCTGCCCTCTCTCCTTGTAACTGAGAAGTGTTATGGAATGCTCTGAGTTTAGCCACTAGATCAACAGAGTCTTTAGCTGCATTTACAGCCAGGGTCTTTGGGATGACCAGCAAAGAGTTGGCAAACTCTGCAATGGCCAGCTGCTCCCTGGAGCTCTGTGAGGAGAGGAAAACATATCACATGACACATGAACTTTAAGGAGAGTAAGAACACCAACTATACTTGACATCTGTAATTTAAAGTCACTTGTTTCATCAACCATAGTCATATACGGTTTCATGCATGAGTAGCTACTACTACCAATAAGCACAGCCAGAATGAGCTGCAACTAGTAATTAAAAATATAGGGGAAAAGAACCTGCTACTACCAAGATGTCTAAATAGTGACATGGTACTACCTGTGATGTATAAGAGTGACCTGCTACTACCAGTATTGTCTTAAGAGTGACCTGCTACTACCAGCATTGTTTTAAGAGTGACCTGCTACTACCAGCATTGTCTTAAGGGTGACCTGCTACTACTACTACCAGTGATGTCTTAAGGGTGACCTGCTACTACTAGTGATGTCTAAAGAGTGACCTGCTACTACCAGCATTGTCTTAAGAGTGACCTGCTACTACTACTACCAGTGATGTCTTAAGGGTGACCTGCTACTACTAGTGATGTCTAAAGAGTGACCTGCTACTACCAGTGATGTCTTGAGAGTGACCTGCTACTACTACTACCAGTGATGTCTTAAGGGTGACCTGCTACTACTAGTGATGTCTTAAGGGTGATCAGCTACTACCATTATTGCCTTAAGAGTGACCTGCTACTACCAGCATTGTCTTGAGAGTGACCTGCTACTACCAGCATTGTCTTAAGAGTGACCTGCTACTACCAGTATTGTCTTAAGAGTGACCTGCTACTACCAGCATTGTTTTAAGAGTGACCTGCTACTACTAGTGATGTCTAAAGAGTGACCTGCTACTACCAGTGATGTCTTGAGAGTGACCTGCTACTACTACTACCAGTGATGTCTTAAGGGTGACCTGCTACTACTAGTGATGTCTTAAGGGTGATCAGCTACTACCATTATTGCCTTAAGAGTGACCTGCTACTACCAGCATTGTCTTGAGAGTGACCTGCTACTACCAGCATTGTCTTGAGAGTGACCTGCTACTACCAGCATTGTCTTCAGGGTGACCTGCTACTACTAGTGATGTCTTAAGGGTGATCTGCTACTACCATTATTGTCTTAAGAGTGACCTGCTACTACCAGCATTGTCTTGAGAGTGACCTGCTACTACCAGCATTGTCTTGAGAGTGACCTGCTACTACCAGCATTGTCTTGAGAGTGACCTGCTACTACCAGCATTGTCTTTAGAGTGACCTGCTACTACCAGTGATGTCTTAAGGGTGACCTGCTACTACCATTATTGCCTTAAGAGTGACCTGCTACTACTAGTGATGTCTTTAGAGTGACCTGCTACTACCAGTGATGTCTTAAGAGTGACCTGCTACTACCATTGATGTATTAAGAATGAGCTGCTACTACCAGTGATGTATAAAGAGTGAGCTGCTACTTACCAGTGATGTAGCAAGGTTCTCAAGGTAGATAGAAAGGGCAGCTTCAACAGCTCCCCCTCCTGTTACTACTGTCTTACTCTCAAGAACTCGCTTCACAACACACAGTGAATCATGAATAGACCTTTCCATCTCGTCACACTGTGTATCATTTGCTCCCCTCAGGATGATAGAGGCAGCCTTCTTTACTTTTGGTCTAGAAAAAAAGTTAAATCCAAAAGGTGTTAACAGAGGATTAAATGTATTCAAATATTTTAGTTATATAGCTAGCCTATCAATTATTTCTTGCAAAATGTATGTTAACCCCTATTGTTAATGTATGTTAACCTTTATTTTAATGTATGTTAACCCCTATTGTTAATGTATGTTAACCTTTATTTTAATGTATGTTAACCCCTATTGTTAATGTATGTTAACCTTTATTTTAATGTTGTTAACCTTTATTTTAATGTATGTTAATCCCTATTGTTAATGTATGTTAACCCCTATTGTTAATGTATGTTAACCTTTATTTTAATGTATGTTAATCCCTATTGTTAATGTATGTTAATCCCTATTGTTAATGTATGTTAACCCCTATTGTTAATGTATGTTAACCTTTATTTTAATGTATGTTAACCCCTATTGTTAATGTATGTTAACCTTTATTTTAATGTATGTTAACCCCTATTGTTAATGTATGTTAACCCCTATTGTTAATGTATGTTAACCTTTATTTTAATGTATGTTAACCCCTATTGTTAATGTATGTTAACCTTTATTTTAATGTATGTTAATCCCTATTGTTAATGTATGTTAACCCCTATTGTTAATGTATGTTAACCTTTCTTTTAATGTATGTTAATCCCTATTGTTAATGTATGTTAACCCCTATTGTTAATGTATGTTAACCTTTATTTTAATGTATGTTAATCCCTATTGTTAATGTATGTTAACCCCTATTGTTAATGTATGTTTACCTTTATTTTAATGTATGTTAATCCCTATTGTTAATGTATGTTAACCCCTATTGTTAATGTATGTTTACCTTTATTTTAATGTATGTTAATCCCTATTGTTAATGTATGTTAACCCCTATTGTTAATGTATGTTAACCTTTATTTTAATGTATGTTAATCCCTATTGTTAATGTATGTTAACCCCTATTGTTAATGTATGTTTACCTTTATTTTAATGTATGTTAATCCCTATTGTTAATGTATGTTAATCCATATTGATAATGTATGGTAATCCCTATTGTTAATGCATATCTCTGAATGTACACTTCTAACAAATGCAGTGCTAAATACACTTGTCAAACTCACCATTGATGAATTATATTTGGTTCTGGCCTAAAATCATCATTTTCATTCAAGAACCAATCTTGAGGATATTTTTATACAAAGAACTTGAAGAATAGTCATAAACATGTGATATTCCTTAATCAGTGTCTAATTGGCTTCTAGCTAGTAATATTACATTAGCCAAGCTACCTTTACTACTTGGCTTGGTGAGTAATGTTACAGCAGCCAAGCTATCTTTACTACTTGGCTTAGGCTAGTAATGTTACAGTAGCCAAGCTACCTTTAGTACTTGGCTTCGGCTTGTAATGTTACAGTGGCCAAGCTACCTTTACTACTTGGCTTAGGCTAGTAATCTTACAGTAGCCAAGCAACATTTACTACTTGGCTTAGGCTAGTAATGTTACAGTAGCCAAGCTACCTTTACTACTTGGCTTGGTGAGTAATGTTACACTAGCCAAGCTATCTTTACTACTTGGCTTAGGCTAGTAATGTTACAGTAGCCAAGCTACCTTTAGTACTTGGCTTCGGCTTGTAATGTTACAGTGGCCAAGCTCCCTTTACTACTTGGCTTAGGCTAGTAATGTGGTTACAGTAGTCAACCTCATTTAAGTTGATTTAACAGTCCAGGTAACTTTAACTGTGTGCTACTAATATCCACTTAAGCCAGTCCCTCTTATACCTCGGTGCTTCTCACCCTTTCACAAGAATAAGTTCATCATCAGATATCCGTTCCTGGACAACCTCCTCTGCATGTCCTATCATACTTGGGTCAAAACTCTCTTCTCCTTCCAAGTTTGCCAGAGTAACCAGAAGTTGGCCTGCAGAAAAAGACAAAGTTTAAGCAATTACACACTACCATTGCAATTTAAGTTGAATAAAGACAATTTCACTCACAGTTGTCATTTTGAATGCATTAGCAAACTTAAATATGTGATACAACAGTAGCAAGATTTCAGGGCGATTCATGCAGTTTCAAAACCTTTTAAACCCTGTAGACATCTTGTATCAGGAATGCATGGTCAAAAATTCCCTACAACACTGATGTTATCATTTGTTCCATACTGTGCATACAGCATGCATGGTCAGATGTTCCCTACAACACTGATGTCATCATTTGTTCCGCACTGCATCCATCATGCATGATTAAGACCTTCCCTTCAACACTGATATTAACATTTGTTCCATACTGTGCATATGGCATGCATGGGTTAGACATCCCTTCAACACTGATGTTATCATTTGTTCCACACTGTGCATATGGCATGCATGGGTTAGACATCCCTACAACACTAATGTTATCATTTGTTCCACACTGTGCATATGGCATGCATGGTTCAGACCTTCCCTACAACACTGATGTCATCATTTGTTCCACACTGTGCATCCATCATGCATGGGTCAGACCTTCCCTACAACACTGATATTAACATTTGTTCCATACTGTGCATATGGCATGCATGGGTTAGACATCCCTTCAACACTGATGTTATCATTTGTTCCACACTGTGCATATGGCATGCATGGGTTAGACATCCCTACAACACTAATGTTATCATTTGTTCCACACTGTGCATATGGCATGCATGGTTCAGACCTTCCCTACAACACTGATGTCATCATTTGTTCCACACTGTGCATCCATCATGCATGGGTCAGACCTTCCCTACAACACTGATATTAACATTTGTTCCATACTGTGCATATGGCATGCATGGGTTAGACATCCCTACAACACTAATGTTATCATTTGTTCCACACTGTGCATATGGCATGCATGGGTTAGACATCCCTACAACACTAATGTTATCATTTGTTCCACACTGTGCATATGGCATGCATGGTTCAGACCTTCCCTACAACACTAATGTCATCATTTGTTCCACACTGTGCATCCATCATGCATGGGTCAGACCTTCCCTACAACACTGATATTAACATTTGTTCCATACTGTGCATATGGCATGCATGGGTTAGACATCCCTACAACACTAATGTTATCATTTGTTCCACACTGTGCATATGGCATGCATGGGTTAGACATCCCTACAACACTGATGTTATCATTTGTTCCACACTGTGCATATGGCATGCATGGGTTAGACATCCCGCAACACTGATGTTATCATTTGTTCCACACTGTGCATATGGCATGCATTCATTAAAACAGTGATGTTATCTTTGTTTCACTATTCTTACCTCCAGTTGCCTTGGCTATTCTCTTTAGGTCAACCTTTTTGCACCTCCTGACAGCCATAGCACCAGCTTCCACAAAGTATTTTAGGCAGAGATCATCAATACCTCCAGTGGATAGAACCACATTTGTCCCTGCTGATAAGATCTTCTCAATCCTTTCTTTAGTAATATCAGCCTCCCTGGATACCAAACAAAGGCAGATTTAGCTTTAAGTAGAAATATTAAACTGTGCTTAACTATCTAACAGTTAATTAAATTGCACTACTGAATGAATCAATCATTCTCCCAATACTTTCAGTGGACAAAACTATATGCACAGCAAAGCTTCAGCACAGCTCTTTAACTTTCATTTATCAAAATATTCAATACTCCACAACCCCACTTCCCCACTCTGATGATGTTCCCTCCTCCTCTGATAATGTTCCCCTCCCTCACTGATGCCCCCCTCCCCAATTGATGATGTTCCCCTCTCCCACTGATGATGTTCCCCTCTCCCACTGATGTTCCCTTCCTCCCACTGATGTTGCCCTTTCCCACTGATGATGTTTCCCCTCCCCCACTGATAATGCTCTATTGATAATCTTGGACTGCTTATTAACCCTTCTACCCTTCCTGTTGTCTCCACCCCCTATCCCCCCCCTCCCATTGACCATTCCTCACATACCAATCCTCCTCCTCCGGATCATTCTGTGTTTTGACCATCCAGCTACTTGCAAGTTGTCTCCCTACTAACTCCCCACACCCCCACTTCAGTCCCTGATGCTGACCCCTCCTTCCTATGTGTAGTTCCTTACCTCTGTCTAATCGCATCTAGTTTCTCCGGATTGTCAACAATGACATGAACTCCCAGGTGCATCTTAGCTTTCTGAAGGCTAAAATCTAAGAATGCAATTTTAGCGCCCGTAATCTTCTTCAACATTGCTGCAAGAAAGACAATAAAAATAATAACAGATTTTCACCTCCATTGTAGATTATATATAGCTACTAATACTACAACTGAGCAACAAATTAGAACAAAAGAGATGCAACAAAACATTAATATTTATGCACTCCTTTAGGATTAATAAAACATTTACATACTTTAGTAAGTCTAAAACACTTCCATAGGCTGCCACTTACACACACATGTGCTACCAGCCTGCCACACACATCCACAGGCTACCCCAAACATGTGCTGCCAGCCTGCCTCACTCAACAGGCTGCCACGAACATACACATGTGCTGCCAGCCTACCTCACACATCCACAGGCTGCCACTAACACGTGTACACATGTGCTACCAGCCTGCCACACACATCCACAGGCTACCCTGTACATGTGCTGCCAGCCTGTCTCACTCAACAGGCTGCAAGGAACATACACATGGGTTGCCAGCCTACCTCACACATCCACAGGCTGCCACTAACACGTGTACACATGTGCTACCAGCCTGCCACACACATCCTCAGGCTATCCCGTACATGTGTTGCCAGCCTGCCTCACTCAACAGGCTGCCAGGAACATACACATGGGTTGCCAGCCTACCTCACACATCCACAGGCTGCCACTAACACGTGTACACATGTGCTATCAGCCTGCCACACACATCCACAGGCTACCCCGTACATATTCTGCCAGCCTACCTCACACATCCACAGGCTGCCACTTACACACATGTGCTACCAGCCTGCCACACACATCCTCAGGCTATCCCGTACATGTGCTGCTAGCCTGCCTCACTCAACAGACTGCCAGGAACATACACATGGGTTGCCAGCCTACCTCACACATCCACAGGCTGCCACTAACACACACATGTGCTACCAGCCTGCCACACACATCCACAGGCTACCCCGTACATGTGCTGCCAGTCTGTCTCACTCAACAGGCTGCCACGAACATACACATGGGTTGCCAGCCTGCCACACACAACCACAGGCTACCCCGTACATGTGTTGCCAGCCTGCCTCACTCAACAGGCTGCCACGAACATACACATGGGTTGCCAGCCTACCTCACACATCCACAGGCTGCCACGAACATACACATGGGTTGCCAGCCTGCCACACACATCCACAGGCTGCCACGATTATATACATGTGCTGCCAGCCTACCTCACACATCCACAGGCTGCCACTAACACGTGTACACATGTGCTATCAGCCTGCCACATACATCCACAGGCTGCCCTGTAAATGTGCTGCCAGTCTGCCTCACTCAACAGGTTGCCACAAACATACACATTTACATAAGGAAAGGGACTCACCTTGAGAGGCAACTGTGCAGTTAAGAGCATAGCCATCTACCAAGATAGTATCCTTGGCACTCTTGCCGTGAGCTTTAAGAAGATTTATGGCCTTGATTGGGCATTTGACAACTCCTTTGTTGTCTGTCATCTTCACAGCATTGGCAGCATCAACCACCATGTTAGAGAAAAAATCAGCATCTCTGCAAAATAAGTCAGAAATGGAAAACATGCATTGCTTCCAAGACATAATAAGTGCAATTTTGAGATAGCATGTTCACAACGTTTATACATCTTGAACTCTGCTGACCTCAAATGACCTTCAACTTCCACTAATCACAATCAGTTCCATCTACTAAATACGAGGCTCAAACAGACCAAGTAGACAATCCATCCATGTTGAGATATCATGTTTACAAAGTTTGCAGACTTTAGAGCACTCAAATCAAAGCGGCTTGCACTCAACACAGGGCATCCATAAAATAATGTAGGTATCTTGCACTCAATTCAGGGCATCCATACAATACTGTAGGTGTCTTGCACTCAATTCAGGGCATCCATACAACACTGTAGGGGTGTTGCACTCAACACAGGGAATCCATACAATAATGTAGATATCTTGCACTCAATTCAGGGCATCCATACAATACTGTAGGTGTCTTGCACTAAATTCAGGGCATCCATACAACACTGTAGGAGTGTTGCACTCAACACAGGGCATCCATACAATAATGCAGGTATCTTGCACTCAATGCAGGGCATCCATACAATACTGTAGGTATATTGGACTCAACACAGGGCATCCATACAATACTGTAGGTGTCTTGCACTCAATTCAGGGCATCCATACAATACTGTAGGTATATTGGACTCAACACAGGGCATCCATAGAACCACTGTAGGTATCTTGCACTCAATACAAGGCATCCATACAATACTTATTAGGTTGATCCAATTCCAATTTGCCTTTTAACAAATATCCTTGTTCATCTGTTGCACTACACTCTAAAAAGAGGCTTCTTATACTCCATGTACACCATCCATATTCCTCTCACAATGCCTCTAATAATTTTAAGTATGAAAATCAGACCATGATAAATAAATTTATATAAAGGAAGTTTCTACTGCCTATTTAGATCTTATGACTTCTACCTTTTGCTGATTTTGTTATCAAGCCTACAGAAAATATCAGCTATTCTGTGCTGTTAAAAATGCTACTGCTGCACACACATATGTATACAAACCAATGCAACAATAACGATGTTCAACCACATATTGTAGAATTGTATACTCAGGTTACATCATCGCATGAAAGAGTATGCAATGAAAACAATTCCTGCAGCCTGAGTGAATTACTTAGAAGTTGTGAGAACAGAATCTTGCTAATTTGGCTTGATTGATGATTTCGAACATTGATGATGCTAAACTTGATGTTTAACTTGAGACGCCTTCAGGGTTATTCTGCTCAGGCTTTAGCAACTTGATACGGCAGAGGACTGATGAAACTTGCTTTGTTGAAACAACTCAGTTATGTGAAGCGTTGCAATGTGGCTATAATGTGTTCAAGCTATTGCATATGTGGCTGTAATGGCTGTTGCAAGGTGGCTGTACTGTGGAGTTGTTGCTATGTGTTTGTAATGTGAAGCTGTTGCAAGGTGGCTGTACTGTGGAGTTGTTGCTATGTGTTTGTAATGTGAAGCTGTTGCAAGGTGGCTGTACTGTGGAGTTGTTGCTATGTGTTTGTAATGTGAAGCTGTTGCAAGGTGGCTGTATGGTGGAGTTGTTGCTATGTGTTTGTTATACCAAATTGATGCAAGGTGACTCTATTGTCAAGCATTTTCTGCATTTGATCAAATCACATAAGAGTATTATGAGGTATAGAGTGGTTCTTGTATCTCACCTGCCAATGAGCTTGGATGACATGGAGGTCTTTGCAGCATTCACAACACTGTCTCTTCCCAGCTCATCAACACTGATGGTAAGATGTTCATTAATATACCTACAGGCTTCTCTGGAAAGACAAAAACAAACAATTAAACCATTTAGTATCTTGAATCAGGATATAAAAGTCTTTATTTCTATAATAAAGGTTCACTCCAAACAGTAATGTTTGCACCGACACTGAAATAACAAACATACAAGTAATAAAGGTTGCAGAACCTTGTGCTACACATATTTGAGGTTGGTTTAATATGAAGTGAGAATAAATGAGGCATACAAAAACTTTCTACTGGTGTCAAGGTTAAATATGTTATAAAAAGACAACTGGTTAAAATATTTGATTGCATGTTTATACAAAAAATGATAACTGAAAGACTTTTCACTTTCACAGAGTGTTGTAGCTGTCCAGTCTGCTGCATACTTACTTCACTGCACACGTAAGGAGACTAAAGTCCTCCTTAGATCTGTAGTAAGCTAAGATTTCCATTGACTAAGTTTCTCCTTAAATCTAACTGAAACTTGATTTATGGTCTGCATACGTAAGGAGACTAAAGTCCTCCTTAGATCTGTAGTAAGCAAAGATTTCCATTGACTAAGTTTCTCCTTAAATCTGACTGAAACTTGATTTATGGTCTGAACACGTAAGGAGACTAAAGTCCTCCTTAGATCTGTAGGAAGCTAAGATTTCCATTGACTAAGTTTCTCCTTAAATCTAACTGAAACTTGATTTATGGTCTGCATACGTAAGGAGCTAAAGTCCTCCTTAGATCTGTAGTAAGCTAAGATTTCCATTGACTAAGTTTCTCCTTAAATCTGACTGAAACTTGATTTATGCTCTGCAAACATAAGGAGACTAAAGTCCTCATTAGATCTGTAGTAAGCTAAGATTTCCATTGACTAAGTTTCTCCTTAAATCTGGCTGAAACTTGATTTATGCTCTGCAAACATAAGGAGACTAAAGTCCTCCTTAGATCTGTAGTAAGCTAAGATTTCCATTGACTAAGTTTCTCCTTAAATCTGACTGAAACTTGATTTATGCTCTGCAAACATAAGGAGACTAAAGTCCTCCTTAGACCCGTAGTAAGCTAAGATTTCCATTGACTAAGTTTCTCCTTAAATCTGACTGAAACTTGATTTATGGTCTGAACACGTAAGAAGACTAAAGTCCTCCTTAGATTTGTAGGAAGCAAAGATTTCCATTGACTAAGTTTCTCCTTAAATCTAACTGAAACTTGATATATGCTCTGCAAACATAAGGAGACTAAAGTCCTCCTTAGATCTGTAGAAAGCTAAGATTTCCATTGACTAAGTTTCTCCTTAAATCTGACTGAAACTTGATTTATGCTCTGCAAACATAAGGAGACTAAAGTCCTCCTTAGATCTGTAGTAAGCTAAGATTTCCATTGACTAAGTATCTCCTTAAATCTGACTGAAACTTGATTTATGCTCTGCAAACATAAGGAGACTAAAGTCTCCTTAGATCTGTAGTAAGCTAAGATTTCCATTGACTAAGTTTCTCCTTAAATCTGGCAGAAACTTGATTTATGCTCTGCAAACATAAGGAGACTAAAGTCCTCCTTAGATCTGTAGTAAGCTAAGATTTCTAAGTTTCTCCTTAAATCTGACTGAAACTTGATTTATGGTCTGCATACGTAAGGAGCTAAGGTCCTCCTTAGATCTGTAGTAAGCTAAGATTTCCATTGACTAAGTTTCTCCTTAAATCTGACTGAAACTTGATTTATGGTCTGCACACGTAAGGAGACTAAAGTCCTCCTTAGATCTGTAGTAAGCTAAGATTTCCATTGACTAAGTTTCTCCTTAAATCTGGCTGAAACTTGATTTATGGTCTGCATACATAAGAAGCTTAAGTCCTCCTTAGATCTGTAGTAAGCTAAGATTTCCATTGACTAAGTTTCTCCTTAAATCTGACTGAAACTTGATTTATGCTCTGCAAACATAAGGAGACTAAAGTCCTCCTTAGATCTGTAGTAAGCTAAGATTTCTAAGTTTCTCCTTAAATCTGACTGAAACTTGATTTATGGTCTGCATACGTAAGGAGACTAAAGTCCTCCTTAGATCTGTAGTAAGCTAAGATTTCCATTGACTAAGTTTCTCCTTAAATCTGGCTGAAACTTGATTTATGGTCTGCATACATAAGAAGCTTAAGTCCTCCTTAGATCTGTAGTAAGCTAAGATTTCCATTGACTAAGTTTCTCCTTAAATCTGACTGAAACTTGATTTATGGTCTGCACACATAAGGAGCTAAGGTCCTCCTTAGATCTGTAGTAAGCTAAGATTTCCATTGACTAAATTTCTCCTTAAATCTGACTGAAACTTGATTTATGGTCTGCACACGTAAGGAGACTAAAGTCCTCCTTAGATCTGTAGTAAGCTAAGATTTCCATTGACTAAGTTTCTCCTTAAATCTGGCAGAAACTTGATTTATGCTCTGCAAACATAAGGAGACTAAAGTCCTCCTTAGATCTGTAGTAAGCTAATATTTCTAAGTTTCTCCTTAAATCTGACTGAAACTTGATTTATGGTCTGCATACATAAGAAGCTTAAGTCCTCCTTAGATCTGTAGTAAGCTAAGATTTCCATTGACTAAGTTTCTCCTTAAATCTGACTGAAACTTGATTTATGGTCTGCACACATAAGGAGCTAAGGTCCTCCTTAGATCTGTAGTAAGCTAAGATTTCCATTGACTAAATTTCTCCTTAAATCTGACTGAAACTTGATTTATGGTCTGCACACGTAAGGAGACTAAAGTCCTCCTTAGATCTGTAGTAAGCTAAGATTTCCATTGACTAAGTTTCTCCTTAAATCTGGCAGAAACTTGATTTATGCTCTGCAAACATAAGGAGACTAAAGTCCTCCTTAGATCTGTAGTAAGCTAAGATTTCTAAGATTCTCCTTAAATCTGACTGAAACTTGATTTATGGTCTGCATACGTAAGGAGACTAAAGTCCTCCTTAGATCTGTAGTAAGCTAAGATTTCCATTGACTAAGTTTCTCCTTAAATCTAACTGAAACTTGATTTATGGTCTGCATACATAAGAAGCTTAAGTCCTCCTTAGATCTGTAGTAAGCTAAGATTTCCATTGACTAAGTTTCTCCTTAAATCTGACTGAAACTTGATTTATGGTCTGCACACATAAGGAGCTACAGTACTGATTTCGCTTAACTCCCGTTAAAATTCGTTGAAAGAAAAATAACCGAAATTCTTCGTTTTTTATCGAAATTCCCCGATTTTTATCGATTTTTATCGAATTTTATCGATTGGTTATACCAGTCATTTCCTTCGCGGAATTTTCAACGATGCGTTGAAATTCTTTTTTAAACGAAATAGAAGGTCAATATGTGGTTACGCGAAACGTCGGAAAACGCGTAACTTCGTTTATTAATATCAGTTAGACTTTGGTTCAGTCGTTTGAAAGAGGGAATATTTACAAAAGCATTCTCATGCTTAAATGAGTAGTAACACTCAAAGAAACGTGTAGTTAAACTGACGGGGGACGTTTTCTGACTGTGAACCCCAAACACAGTGACATAAGTCTTAACTTCGCCAGGAATTCGAGAGGCTGCAGTACAAGCTATGTACCACGAGGCACCCTACCAAATAAGTTGAAGTTCTGTTTAACCATTTAAATAACAATGAATGGACATATAAACTTGGTTTACTTGCAGATTACGAAAAACAGTTATTTTTAAGAGATGTAAATTTGGTTTTTTATGAGAGTTGAAGTATGAAACTTTGTTTTCGAGCGAAAACATATTACTTGAAGCAAAATAAAGATGCCCCGCCCATTCTGCGAGGACGCTTCCATTTTTCAAAGAGGCGTTTTCTCTTTTTATTTTTTCTATTTTGTTAACATTTTAAACATGAAAATTATTTAAAAATATGTGAAGAACTGAGTAATGTACTGCAAACTATCTATAAAAAACAGAAAAACGATGTTTTAGGCATGAATAATGTGTTCAATATAACTAAAGTAGTAGGCCAATAGTCATAAGCTCATGATAGTGTCGTCAATTCGTTTTCTCAGTTTATATTTGAGACATATATCACCCGTGTACATCGATCAATGGCATGTTGAAATCCCGTGTGAAAATATGTTGACCCCAAAAGACGCAAATGGTCGTTCTAGAAAGTACCGTCATAACATTAACAACACAAGGCCAGTTTGCTCTCTCAGGTCTGCACGTGTACATCCATTTTTTCACACATGGTATTATGCTGTGCATGCATTGCGGGCGGGATTGCGGCAAACATAAAAGAAAATGAATGAAAATGAAAAACTTACGATATTTTTCACAAATATTGATGCTTAGATAAGTGCTTCCTCACAATCAACGAGCCGCCCTAAAATTCGCTCCGCTTACGTAAAACTTCTATATATATAACACATGGAAAAACCCGAGATTTTACACACATAATTCCCACTGACATTGGTCACAGAACATAAGTAGGTCATTGAACTTTGCCCAAGTTCATCGCACCATGGGAACGACACAACACATTGAACATGATGTTACATCTCCCGCCATCTGGACGCCGAGTGTAAATTTTGATGTTATATGCAAATTATGAATGGTACTGCGCAGCGCGATTAAAACTTAACCTGCGTAATTTGTTTTCTTAACATGACTTTTAATAAGTAGGCAGGAAAGGTGGGTAAGTTTACTAATTTAGGCGAGTTTTTGTTTAAAATCTTGTGATAGATAGACAAATATATTGTTTTTTTTTTCTTCAAAAGTTACGATGTTGCCGAAGGCCGAGTGATATAAATTCAGTGATCTGAACTTCTGAAGACCACGAATACTGATCATGTGTGTTATTCTTTTCAGCAATTATTACACGAAAGGTTCGCAATATTATTGGGCCTAATTAGTAATTAACATACATTGGTCTTGTTGCCTGAATTGCTACCTGCTGGAAAAAAACTTAATTATTGTACTCATAATGTCCTATTTTCATTAATAGTCGAGTGACCGTGCGTCGAAAAAACCCTGATCGGGAAACAGCGTTTAAACGTTTAACCGACCGGCAGGCGATACGGTGAAACGGTTAGCGAAATATCTGTTAGGTCACACCCTTACTTAAACACACACAAAAACGATCTTATTGAATGAAAATATACTAAAAACCATATCGCAAAAACACAAAATCGCTTATAACTCGAAAACGGAAGGAGATATCGACTTTTGTCGGCTGTATAGGGATTTCCTAAGCCGAATTTTGATGCGCTCTATCCACCTGTGTCATTTATGAGCTTCTCTGACGTAAGCTGCAGTACGTAATTTCTCTATACCAGTTCCGCGAAATTTATTTACTGTACGCAATAAGCATCGTTCGTTATGTTTTCTTTCACAACGAATATTCAAAGTTGTGCTCCACACGCTTCACAGATATTGTTTTATGTCGTTCATTTTCAATTTTACTTTAAAATTACCTTTTTCGAACGATGCATTGCATGCTTTATTAAACATTCCTGATAAGTAAAACTAAGGAAGGATATTCAAATATGTACTTTTTTCATTTGATATGATTTTATGAGCTGTTCCACTTGAAAAACGATGATAAAACCGAAAAACAAAACATCTACTTCTCATGTGACGCATACCGGGAGACTCATAAAAACTCCCCCTTCTCATTAAATTAAATGTACATGCCGTCAGGCCAGTTGAAAGCCGTTAGGCCAGTTGAAAGCCCTCCCTACTAATGTTTGATCAGCTCTTCCCAATATACAATACTCAAATAAGCAATGAAAATATATTCATTTTCCACAGATTTCTACCCAACATGGGCCTCAAGTCACTGCTTTATTTTCTTAGTAGTCATGGAAACAATTGTTTGCAACTCTCTTGCTGGCCAGGTGTTTTCAAGTTTTATTAATAGCACGACTTCTGATTGGTTCATTCAAGATAAACTTTCTATCCCTGCTGGATTGTTCTACTTATAATATGAATGAATATTTGGTTTTCAGGTAACATCCATTCCATTACGAACAGTAGGGGTAAAATAATGTTTGCTTCTAGAGGCAGCCAGCCATAGGTTCAGAAAAATACTATGCTAATTAACAGATGGTAGGCGTGAATTTGACAAAGCCAGGTTTATGATTGGACTAAGCCTCTCAAAAAAAGTTTGGTGGTGGGGATATCCAGGGTAGGGAATACACATGTTAGCAGCAAACTGCAGGTGGCCCAGACCCAGGCTGCGACCTAAATACCAGGGCAGTCCATCTGCATTCGCGGGCAACTTACAGTAACGGGTTAGGGGGAAAATAACAGGATGTTTTTTATTTTGCGTGCATTGAAGCTGGGGGAGATTTTTGGGACGGAATGCGCTCTGAGAAAAGTTTGAAAGTGAGTGCGGTTCTGTAGTAAACGGTACTGTAGTACGTCAAGTAACACAGGAATTTATTGGAAATAAAGATCTCTTTGATATCCAGCTACGACTGTTTCATTGTGGATATTTTTTTTTATTTCTTGTTTTTCTGACGCTGCGTTCCTTGGTGAGCTAACCTAAACTTATCTTAGTTTAATACTAGCCTATAACTTAAGAGTCGTAGAATGTGCTTATTACGATCGATCAAGACTAGTTTTTATTATCCTAGCCAAATCATTTTTCAAACACCTAGTACAGAACTTACTCTACTGTATCTACAATCAAACTTTTGTAACATTTGTAATATTCCTCTACAACTTCTGGTAGAGTCTGAAAACGGCTGTAGTTAAACTAAGGATTCAACGCAAGTCACAACCTTGATATGTCTAGAATTGCCTTTGCGGTTTTTGATCGCGATAACTTTCGTGGAAATTTCGTTGAAACTTCGTTGACAACCGTGCCCGCAGTAGTCTAAATCTTGTCAACGAAATTATTCGTTTTTAACCGATTTTCAACGTTTTTTATCGATTTTCAACGTTTGTTATCGATCGTTGATTTTTTTTCAACGGGAGTTAAGCGAAATCAGTACTGTAAAGTCCTCCTTAGATCTGTAGTAAGCTAAGATTTCCATTGACTCAGTTTCTCCTTAAATCTGACTGAAACTTGATTTATGGTCTGCACACATAAGGAGCTAAGGTCCTCCTTAGATCTGTAGTAAGCTAAGATTTCCATTGACTAAGTATCTCCTTAAATCTGGCAGAAACTTGATTTATGGTCTGCACACATAAGGAGCTAAGGTCCTCCTTAGATCTGTAGTAAGCTAAGATTTCCATTGACTAAGTATCTCCTTAAATCTGGCAGAAACTTGATTTATGGCCTGCACACATAAGGAGCTAAAGTCCTCCTTTTGCCATACACTATTTACAGTAGTGTACATATGATGGTATAGACATGACACAATGTATACTACTGTATGGTATGCAACTTTCATAACGTCTGTTAAAATGTTATAGGCTATAAATACACTGTGATGTCGGAAATCAATGTAAAGTAACAGTGCCTAGAGAGAAAATGCAAGAATAAAAATACTTCACTTTAACTAATTTTATTTAGCCCATTAAATTTTGTAGAAGATATTACTTATCGATCTTGATGTCACAAGAACATGACCTTTAAGGGCCTAATACACACATAACTAGACTTAAGTCCTCCTTAGATCTGAAGTAAGCTGATTTATTAAACTTAAGCCAGGTACAAGCTTTTAAAGTTAAGGTTAATTAAGATTCATTTTAAGCCAGGTGCAAGCTTATAAGGCTAATTAAGATTCATTTTAAGCCAGTTGCAAGCTTTTAAGTCTAATTATGATTCATTATAAACCAGGTACAAAATTTTAAGGCTAATTAAGATTAATTTTAAATCTTTATAGGTTCTGTACACATCAGAAATGGTTGAATCTGGTGTGGTGAAGGTTGACTTACTTGCATGCTAATCTGTAGCCACTGATGATTGTAGTTGGGTGAATCTTCTGTTTCACTAATTCATCGGCATTTTTTAGTAGCTCTGCTGCTATAAGAACCTGGAAAACAAACAAAAAGCATGATACCAGCCTCATATTATAATTTGGTATTATACTTGTAATGCTAGTAACACACCACTCAAACATTTGTAGATAAAATTTGGCTTGTTACTGGGGCTTGCAAGATGGCTAGAGCAACCAACCTATTCACTGTTCCTCCAATACTGTACACAAGGGCTTTTACTGTGGCCAGTAGCAAAGAAATTCCATGTTGCTCGGACTCCAAAATCTTTTTCATGACAACAAAGTTTGATAACGTTTTCATATTGCACCATCATTCAAATGTAATATTACCTCCTTTAGGTGATTGCATACCTTTGCAATGAAGGTATGAACTGCTAAATATTCATGGATTTTGTGACATTTTTTATTTGTAGTACACAACTTAATTAAGGGTGAAAAGATTGCTTGGCTGTTATCTCAGTGATGCCCTTGTACTGCATCTTGAACAATCAATCTATCATTTTCAGCAAAATCAGCAAAATATGACAAGGATTTGCTTCAATGTTGTCTTTGTAAAAACAGTTCCAGGAACCAGGTCCCACCATTCATTTGTCCCCTTAACAGAAGATGTGCCACATTTCTGCAGATACAGCTCTACTAGGAAGACCATTGTTAACTTGCACCCAGACTTGCAGAGACAATCATCTGAAGCATCATCTCATATTCTATATCAGCTTGGCCTTTACATAGCATGTATATATGATAATCAGTGACACATTGGAACTAGTATGGAGAGGCCACATTTCTGCAGATACAGCTCTACTAGGAAGACCATTGTTAACTTGCACCCAGACTTACGGGAACAATCATCTGAAGCATCATCTCATATTCTATATCAGCTTGGCCTTTACATAGCATGTTTATATGATAATCAGTGACACATTGGAACTAGTATGGAGAGGTCAGAGATGCAAGTTGATGTTAAAATTAACTTCATGAGAAACTCAGAGAATGGTGCATTGTCTTGGCCAAGTATACCTGATGATTTTAGGGTGCCATTCCCAGCATGTACTTTGCCTTCTTGGCATCCCTAGGAAGGCAATACAAACTTTCCTCCAAAGACCCACAACAAGTGATGAAAGAGTTAATGGAAATGTAGCATTTTAAAAGCACAGCATCAGCACTAAATATTTATATAACACATGCTTCAGTAATAGGTCAGTATGCATTTCCAATAATTGCACATACATGCCCTGGAGGAGATGAAGGTTGATGCACACTGCAGGAGAGAATAGTACTACTGTAGTACCACTACTGTAGTACTACTACAGTATGTACAACTTTGGAAGAGTGTACGCTAAATAGGACTTTGGCATTGTTGTACTCCCCCAGTCTGCCTATATGTATTATTTTTTAACATTACACCATTGCATACTTGCATGATTACCATGTAAGATGACAGGTTTAATGATTGCATGAATGCTTGATAAAGGACTTACCACTGAGGTGGTTCCATCTCCTACTTCTTGATCTTGGAGATCAGCTAACTCCACCAATATCTTTGCTGATGGGTGTTCTACCTCTAATAATTTCAGAATTGTTGCCCCATCATTTGTAACTGTGACATCCTGACAAAGAAAGAATGAGTTGTTAAGTTCTTTCTTTAGAAGTGACAGTACTGGTTATGCATTCCTATCAGTCTTTCATAATAAGATAATGTTCAATATGTACATGTATGAACTAAACCATTCTCCCACAGACTCACCCAAGTCTGCTACCATATGACATGTATGTATGAATTTAATCAGTCTCTCTCAGACTTCACCCAAGTCTGCTACCATATATACACTGTATGTATCAACTTAACCAGTCTCTCTCAGACTTAACCCAAGTCTGCTGCCATTCTGTATGTATGAACTTAACCAGTCTTAATCAGACTTACCCAAGTCTGCTACAAGTACACAGATTTGGTTTTCCTTGTCAATTTATTCACTTTAATGACATTCTAAGTATTGCAGGACTTTCCTGATTCAAGGTTAAAGTTTAATGAATGCTTTGTAAGGGTTACAGGGAAAGTTAAGGTGTGTATATGTCAATTTTCCATTCAAGTCAGCCTCATCTCTACTGCTGTTCACACTGGCAAATGTCCATGTTTTTGGCAAACGTTGGTAAAACAATAATTGGTAAGCAAAGTCTTAGCAGTTCTATCAACACAGTACTACTCAGTTAACTTTGCTCTACAGGATTGATGGAATGGACAACCCACAGGTTTTTCTTTCTTTGGTTGATGACAGCTGTCTGAAATCCAATAACAATACAATTCATTAGCTTGGCTAGTGCACCTTCATTTACTAAGTGATTTAAAAAAAAAAACATAGAAACATAAACATAGAATTAAAATACAAAAGTAAGTTGCAATCTTTACTTACCCCAACATCATCCACAAGCATCTTATCAAGTCCAACAGGACCAAGAGAACTCTTGACAATGTTGGCTATGGACGATGCCGCCATCACTGTAAGGTAAAGAAAGTAAAAGCATTGTCTCATTTCATGAATGATATGATCAACCTGAATATATTACAAAGTATTCTATCAGAGCTCAAATTAAGTAAAACACTTCATAAGTACATACAGTAGCTTAATTATTCATGAAATGAGATTGACAAACGATTTCAGAAGTCAGGTGTTTTGTCCAGGGATGCCAGTTTGGCATTTTACAAGCCCCAAGAAACGACATATTTGGCATTTTTCAAATTAACTTTTCAATGAGTTCAAATAGCATTTGGGCTATTAATTTTTGTATCAGAAGCACTGGCAATCCGGTTTTTTCATGCTCACATTATATTGAGAACGATACTTTTGGCCGTGGAAAGCAGAATCATAACTAGGATTTTCAAAACTTGCACATCGGGAACACATCCAAAAGAAGATCCAAACGCTCGTCCCTGCAATCTGGCATAAAACCTTGCATTTTAAACTTCCTTGTACAGTAACAGAGCATGCGTAGCGCTAATGACCCCTGAAGGCACATTCGTTTCAGTGTTGGAAAACCTTGCTTGATTTCAAATGAACACACTTCAAACAACTGTTGATTTCCCGCTGGTGTTCACCCACAAAGAATTTGGTGTTGGGTCCAGGGGTTAGCCATACGGGGGCAAAATTTTGGTATATTTGAATGTCTGGCGACAAACAAATCACAGCTGCATATGCAAAATGCTGACAAATTTTCAATTTACATTGTCATGAAACTGACTAAAAACATGAAAATGTCAAGTAAGAGTAGCTACATTTTGATTGTTTATTGGTATTCCTTGTGCTAGTGTCTTAATTGTTAAGCACCTGTATACTTATGCTAAGAAGTTGATGTTTGAATTACTACAAATCGTCTTGTGCAAGCAGTTTCATACATATGAAGTGCGTGATTTTCGTAAATTTTAGTAGATAACATAAAATACACATCTTTTTTACTTCTTTTTTAAAATAGGGTCAAAACACTCCTGAAAATTGGTATTTAAAGAAAAATTGAAATTTACCCACAGAAGTAAGATTTTTTAAGCTTAAGGGCGCTGTTCGTAAAACATACGACCTGCTGGACTATTTTTTTGCACTTTTCCAGTACAACTACCACTGGACAAGGATCATATGCAAATTAAATCTCAAACATGCCTTTGTTTGTGAATATGGAGTACTCTCATTTTCTGCCAATTTAACAAGTGTCTGATATAACGAATGTAAGTACTAGTGTTTGCACAGGTTATCTGGATACCCGGGTGCCCAACGGGCGCGATACTACCTGGTTCCTAATTTATTACCCAAATCCTACACAAAGTGTGATTTTTTTGGGGCAAACCGATGGTTAGGCAAGATTTTCCCATTAACTTAGTGTGGTGTTAGGCTAACATGTGGTCAAAGATATCAGCAACAACGAAAGTATTCCATGGATATCTTATAACTGCGCCACAACTTGAATAAACAGATGGTTAGGCTAGATGTCCCCATTGAGTTAGTGTGGTGTTAGGCTATAATGTGGTCGAAGATAACAGCCGTAATGAAAGTATTCCACGGATATCTAATAACTGTGTCACAATTTCAGTGAATAAACAGATGGTTATGCTAGATTTTCACATTGACTTAGTGTGGTGTTAGGCTACCATGTGGAAGAAAGTGAAAAAACTCTGTTATTATTTTTCATTCCTTTTTTTTTATAGAAGGAAAGACTGACAAGGAATTTACGAGATGTTACTAATGGATTATAGACGGGATAACTAAAAATTATAATTGCAAGTGGCTTTTTACTAATCGTTTATTCCAAATGCGATCAAATTGCGGGAATCGCCTAATTCAGCAGCTAATGCGAACCCTGAGCCTACATAATATAGTAGTAGTAACACTTTTTAAGAGCTGAATTGGATATTTCTATGGTCTAATCCAAAAGAGGTGGAAAGCAACATTAGCAGCGGCGGCAGTGAGATGTTAGTAGTGATGTTAAACAAGTTAATGAAAGAAAAAGAGCAAATAGAAATTATTGAGGAAGGCTTCATTCCTTATCAAACAGACACCTATTTGAACATGAAAACATTGTCAGTGGAGAATATAATTCATTTAGTATAGCATCCAATATGTAATTTCTGGAAAATTGCACTACACAAGGGTAAACCATTTTTTCGGGTACCTGGATACCCGACAGGAAACGGCTCTCGGGTACCCGGTTCCCGTTTTTTGGACCCGTGTAAACATTAGTAAGTACTGAAAGAGTCCAAGGTATGTGATAGATAGGTTGTTTCTCTTTTCAAAAGCAAGGTGAAGCAATCTTCATTACTGATATTCAGAATAATTATTTATGTGTTCTGTTTGTTATATTGTGTATGATTTATATGTGCAGGGATCCTGGGGAGAACACTGGTTCACCGGTGACAGGATCCCTGGTTACGAATAAAGTTAATAAATAAATTGACAAGTAAAAATTATCTGGGCAAGTTGCTTTAAAAATTAAAGTCAATGTACGGCCGTGTCTTAATACAGTGGTGGTATTTTAGTTTACATAAGGCAAGCCTAACATTTGCTTACTGTATGTTGGATTTTCAACCAAGCACACGGCATAAACTATTGTGAATGATGACTCGTACGATAGACCTAACATTTTGCACACTGAGGTCTAACGTCACGCCTTGTAGTCGTAGCCTACCGTAGATTAGTCCTTACCGAACTTAGCCTAGTAACAAAAACCACAACACATTATTACCATTTTGAGTTCGAACACTTTCTCCAGATGTCCGCTGGCCACCGATCGTTAAAGCGGTCGTTGCCATTTCAGTAATTTGCGTACCGTTCTGTTTTTATATAACAGGTATAGAACGTTTAGGCTTTATCTTTTGACAGGCGATGTTGTTTCTCAGTCCCGAGACGGTTAATTGTTGGGTGCAACTAACTAGGCGCTATGCAAGCTGTGGTAACAGTACATGTAGTATATACAACAGTTTTGCATTTCAAACCACACACAGTGTGCCATGTGCTCAATGCAGCTCTCGCGACTTCGCGTAAATCTGTCACCCTCTGAACATGTTGGTATAGTCTATAATCTTGACATTTATTAAGAAATCTATATTTTCATTGCAAAATTAATACACTCAGAGTAAATTACTTATTTGAAATACAGTTATAAGTCATACTGTAGTTGATAATGCTTACACCCGAAAAAATCGCAATCTTTCTTCTATACTTTAAAACAGTAGGAGGGGGTGTAATAACGACTGTTGAAAGCTAATACATACTCTCAGTGCAATCGACTATTCTAGAACTTTAGTATAGAAGGCCTGCCGTATTGGCAAAAAAGAATGTCAAACTTGACTGGACCAAAAGGCTCGACAAAGTGTGATTTTTACAACGTCAAGAGCTAGACTGCTTCTGAATTTTATTCGACCACTGTTGAAATGATAGCTAATGGAGTACTCTCAATCTGGACATCGGTGTATTGCTTTTTGTCTTCGTTATTAAACGAGCAGCAGAATTCTGAACTGAGGTGGAGTTTCTGGCACAGGCAGCGAGACCGAAGCGAGTAAAACTGTTGTAGTACTCTAAACGATCAGATGTAGAAATGAATGTCAAATGAACCAATATTCCAGGAAAATACTAGTGAAGAACATTATAAGAAGTTTTACCAATGTTCCTGACCTAAAATCACTCGTAGCTACTTGAGCAGACATGCCTCCGTTTTATATAAAGGAAATCAATAAAACAAATTACACCAAGTACAAACGTACCTCACAGAAGGATCAATACTGCCGCCACCAATACGTACATCACAAGGAGGAGAAACATCTGCCTTAGCCTACTGCCAATCTTCCAAGTGAAATTCGCCATCTCAGTTCTTTTTTTCGGTATTCAAAACAAGCATGAAATAACGCATCCAGCGACTCATTGCTTCAAATATAGGCCCAGACTCTTTGGCATATGAGTATGTATAGCCTATATACTTGAAACCATGACGGATCTGATATCATCCCGGGCCGTGCAGTTTATAAACTGAAGGATACGGTACCGGTCCTAGCTATAAGACCGAACCCTGCGGGACACCATGGGTTATTCAAGACAAGAAAACATAGCTCAGTTTAATTGAGATACTTGCCTCTATGTTCTTGGAGCCCATCCCGGCATCACGTTAGTTACAATTTAGGCGTGACCAGAGCCGTCTGTTTACGGCTCTGGACGTGACAGCAAACACTATTCTCTTCTTCACGTTGTTATTAATACGCGCACGCGGGCCATGTCGTTCCTCCATTAGGCACGTAGCCAGGAATTTGCCAAGGGAGGCGCGAAACTGTAGGCAAATTATCAGAGCCGTAGATATGGCATTGCAAACTATCTAAGCGTAGCGCCACCATGTTTGGCGCGAAGCGTACAAGAAAATTTTGGCTGAAAATGCCTCCCAGATCGCTGGAAATGGCACTTCCCAGGCCCTGTAAGTTGCATCTTAGCATTTTCGCTTGATGAAATTACTAGCGATATCATAAAAACATTTAAAAAAAATCAAAAACAAAAAAAAAATCAAATCATATTTCTCAAGGGGGGGGCAACTGCCCCTTCTCCCCCCCCCCCTGGCTACGCGCCTGTCCTCCATCGGTACTTTCCACCACTAGACAATGTGTTCTTTCCACCATAGAAAAAGTACCAAAGCACTTTTTTTATGGCGGAAAGAACACATTATTGTGGGTGCATTAATTAAACTATATGTACTGTATATTGTTTCGCGTCACTCTACCCGGCTAGGCCGCAAAATCCACAAAATCGGTCATTTAAATCGACAATCAGAATCGGAATGAATGATTAACCGAGTGGAGTAAATGCGGTTATTGGTTTTCTGCGCAAAAATGATTTGAGGAAAATCGCATGTTACGTGGTTGCAGGGTTTTGGTGTAAGTTACGGATAGAAACCACAAGAAAGATTTTGTGTGAGAATGCGCTTGAGTGCTGTGCTTTTACCTCTGTAGATTTATATAGAAAGATAACTGAAGCCGTTTAAGATTATAGTATTGTTAGTTTCTAACAATTAATATCGGAAAAATGACGTTAAATTTACTTTTTAAAATCAGACTTACAATTTCGCTTGCTATAAGGTGCGTTTTTATCTTGTCCGTACTATACTAGATCTAGATACCCACGAAGTCTGAACTGTGATATCCGGTTGAAGCAAATGTCTGTGCTGTCATTACTGTCATTCGTTCAAGTTAGTTAACGCAATTTTTTAGTGTGTAAAACATATTGTCATTCGTTACGTGTAACGCAATTGTCATTCGTTTTAGTAACACCCCGGAAACGGCCCTTCCCGGGTGTTCATTCTGGTTACCTGGCCTCTTGCTAACTTGAGACACCCCAATTTTTATGTAGAAAAAGGGCACATTTTTAACATGAGGAAAAGTTCCACCGCCCTTGCTCACCACTGTCCTTCGTTGTCATTCGCGAATGATATTTAACCCTGTACAAAGTCAATTGTCATTCGGTCATTCGTTTTAGTTTGTCCCCAAAATCCCCACGACGAAAGAATTGGCCGAATTGATGCAACTAATCTTGACCAGCAATAATCTGGTATTTGGCAACAAACATTACCCCCAAATTCATGGCACCGCAATGGGTACCAAAATGGCACCGTCTTTTGCCAACATGATAACATCTTTATGCAGGCGCGGCGGAACGGAAAAATTATTGGGGGGGCTAATGTGTCGATACTATCTAAGCGGAGCGCCACCATCGGTTGGCGCGGAGCGTACAAGAATTTTTTTTTTTTTTCAAACCCCCAGATGGCCGGAAACGGCACTTCCCGAGTGTTTTATGCTGCGAATACCTAGCCCTAAAATATGGGTCTCAAGCCTGCAATTTCTCAGATTCCGTAAAAGTCTGTGAAAACATTGTAATTTGTATATTCGATGGTGTTTAAGAGAGTAGCTATAACTCGTAGTGTACCCGCAAAGACGTTTTTGAGTGTAGTAAGGGCAGTGGCGGAGCTAGGGGGTTTTGGTCAGGGGGGGGGTGCAAGAATGGTCTGTAGGGGCGCTTTCCACACTATCTAAGCGGAGCGCCACCAAAGGTTGGCGCGGAGCGTACAGAAAATTTTCGAGTAAAGATACTCCCTAGATTGCAGGAAATGACCCTTTCCGGGCCTTGCTTATTTGCAGATAAACGGAGAATAAATAGGTGTCGTCGCCATTTTGTTGGAAAATTACACCAACAGAATATGACAAATGTCAATAGGTATATGAGAGCGCAATAAAATAGTCAATAATCGCGAATAAGTAAACAAGTAGTGAAAAGCTGAAAAGGGCGCCAGCAGTCCATTTGAGTCCTTCGGGGGGGGGGGGGGCATCCGCCCCCTGACTGTATTATATATGGACGCTCCGCCACTAAGTAAGGGTATGTTGGAGAACTGGCTGAAATGAGGCAAGTCATTGGCCTAAGACGAAGTTGTGTTACGCTTACCGGTACTCACACTCACTGCTTCCACTTTTCACGGGGCGTGAGGACTCGGTTGGGGTGACAATGTGGTCAATAGCCAGGGGACGGGCCGAGGGTCCCCAGCAATTACTAAAATTATTACACCCCCCCAAGCCCCCCCGGTTCCGCCGCCACTGTCTTTATGGGAAACCTCGAGAAAGAATTTATACTTGAAACCACACACATGGTTACGTTTCATTGACGATATCTTCATGATATGGACCCATGATGAGGCAAATCTAAAACTCTTCATTGATGACATAAACTCGTTTCATCACACTATCAAATTTACTGCAGATTTTTCTGGACATGGCGTTCACTTATAATTCCTGGACACCACTGTGACCCTACGAAATGGTTCACTCAATACAGACTTGTTCAAATAACCCACGAACAAGCACAACTACCTTTTACCAAGCAGTTGCCACACGTCACTGTACCAGAAATATTCCGTGCAGTCATGGCGTTGCGCATTCGACGCATTTGCTCCTCTGAAGTCGATTTTGATTCCCGCCATGGGCGTCAACAGGTGGGGGACGGGGGGGACATGTCCCCCCCACTTTCAAAAGTGGAGGGGATATCATATCATTTGTCCCACCCACTTTTCAGAGTAGTTATTAAAAAAAATCACATGCATATGCGCGATTTTCTATTTAAGGTCAAGAAATCTGGACTCCTGGGCCCCTGCTATCTATCACTTGCACCGCCATTTATCTCCCATTCTCCCAATATCCTAAATCTGCCCATTTAATTCGTTGGGGGGGGGGGAGACCATTCGAAAGTGTATTGAATCTTGCACACATGTTGTTTGTATGGGTTCCAAGGGATTAGGTAAGCCATACAGGTAGATGGTGATGAGTTACTATGTTCATATCACTACCTCCAGTCCCTAGCTTGGACTGGACGGACGAATAGGGGTGTAGGGGTTAAGTAATTAAGGCTACATGTATTCGCGGGATATGGTAGATCTTTATTGTTGAGTGCCGGCTAGGCGCTACACACGCTCTGCGCGCGGTGCCTTTTTCTGATTATTATTATTAAAGTACCTGGGCACATAACAACTGACGTCTCGCACCTACATGCATGTATTATATATACCACTCCACTCATCCCGGAGGTGACGGCGCCACTTTTTCAATATTTCGTTTGAGATGGACGCTGTGTAATTCGTCTCCCTTGGTGTCAGAACGGCATCTTTCTACCAGTACTTTCTGTCGGGATTTAGTTTTGTGAGACAAAATTTCTCCTCACAGATCTGGTTCTGATGTAACTAAAAACGACTCAGGAAGGCCGTCTCCTGCGATCTATGGGGTCTTATGTACCCAAAATTTTCTGGTACGCTACGCGCCAACCAATGGTGACGCTCCGCTTAGATAGTATAGTGTCCCCCTCACTTTCTGAAACCTGCTGACGCCCATGATTCCCGCACCAAAGAACTGTCACAACCCCTCCTAAACAGACAGTATTTTCGGGGTACTATTAAAATGCCATCAAAAAGGCCAAAAGCAAACCCCGTACCGAAACATTGACATACAAAACTCGTCAAACCAGTTCCAAATGGGTACCATTGGTTACTGAATTCCACCTTGGTCTCCCACCACTGGCTAATATCATGTGGATCATTTGTATTATTGTATAATAATGATACTTGGCTGCCTACCACCAAATAGGTGGCGTTATTCCTCATTACAGCAGTACATTGTGAGATAATTTCGTTACGTGTACAATGCATATGTCGCATGTATTTCGTGACGGCCGATGTAATCCCTCAAGCCACCCCAGCCATGATAAAGTTTTTAACCAAACTGTAGGATACATGACAAAGGACGAACACTGTTAGAATATTATGTTTCCGGGTTCACGGAGCCCAAGACTGTAGTATCAGCAATAAGCACAGGCCCATCAAACTATAATCTTTGACGGTGACGACCACATTTGTCAACTCGGTAAGGTTGCACGAGTTGAAAGGAAGTATAGCGTCAACGTTGATGCCGCCGCTCGGGTTCGATTCCTGGCCAATTTTAACTTTCCATAAAATTTATTCTTTATGATACTTTTTAACACTGAAGGAGCTCTCATTGTCACAGTCCGTTGAACTTTCATAACTTCCATTGTTTCTGTGTTTTCGTAGGCCTAAGTTAAACCTTCAATATAGACCTCCATACTTAACATACGGGATAGGTTCCGCGAATTATAATTTCCGCGGAAGGTCAAATGTAAATGTGTTTCGTTTAGTATAGTCAGTTCACTTTACAAAGAAACATATTTTGTAAACGTAACGACGGTTTAATAGCAAATGTAGGGCGCGTGTACAAAGCAGATCAACCTATGAAATAAGAATAGGTGACAATACTGGCAAATAGTAATACATAACTTAAGTAAATCAATGCTATTGTTCCTTAGCAAGGTGAATATGTTCAATGTATCCCCACTATTCATCTGGCAGTTTAACCAATCATAGTGCAGAGCACACAATTTCCACATAAGGCCTAGGTGAAGAAGTGTGTGTCAAGCACTCAATACTCAATCTGAGCAGTATTCACATATTAACAGTTTTCTGAAACACAAGTGACACTTTGCATTTGGTGGGAGATTCACGATCAACTACTATCACAATTCAAAACTTGACAAGAACTAATTACCAAATTAGTTAATAATTTTATTATTAAACCATTATTTGAACCAGGAGAAATCGGAGGAAGATCAACCATACTTGAACAATCTAAGGTCCCAGGTTACCCTCTTTCAGTTTAAACAGTGGCATAACCAGGAGGGGGTGAGGTTCCCCAGTCAAATGTCTTATCCCCCACTTTTGTCCCACTTCCCCCCCTCCTCAAATTACAGTGGTGGTAAGAACAAATATTGGACGAAATTACAAAATGCATTTAAAGGCTTGGTTAAACCAGTTCATGGTTGACGTTAATTAGTAGTTGGTAGGAGCTCTCAAATAAATACCAGACAATTGCGTCTCACGATAAATCCTATCATTTTGCTTTCTTTCGTGCTGCAAGTCTCCCCTCTATCCCCTCCCTTCTCCACACATGCTACCCAATGAGATAACCTGCTACCATGCTTGTTATATCATGAGTATGTTTATAACTTTATACTATCGTTATATTGACCGTCCGACGTTATTCCAATATTTTTACTTGGAGGATGCAGTATGATATATTATGTAATTTCAACATCACACATTGAACTCACACAGACTGATCAGTTGTTAGAATAGGCCTCACAGAAATATTGACTGATGGACTATGGCGCTGGACAGACAGTTCTGAGTGAATGTAGTCAAATTCGATGAAGCTTCATATACAAATTTATTTTAAATCATAATTATAGTAAGTAATAGACAATGATATAGCCTAAATTGTACTGTTGAAAGAATAGTCCAGGCCAAAATGAGAACTTCAGACAAAACAATTGAAAGAACAAAAAACTAAACCCAATTGTCAAAATCCCATGGCTGTACTTTTTTTATTTTAGGTTTATCCAAATTCTAAATTAATTTTACTGAAAATATGAATCATCCACTTGTACAGAAATACATAAGCCTTCAGTTGTGAGGTTAAGAGAGTACCAGAAAATTGTTTCAGACTTCTTGGTGTTGTGTCAAAATTAACATTAGTCAAATAAATTATACTAAGTAAGACAATAATTCTTATGGATGGCACTTAAATGTCTGTCAACATGATTACTTAAATTAAGAAAAAAAAATCATCAAATGAAGAGGGAAGCAAGTACTTGCAAACAATCCTCCCAATTGTAGATAATAATTGTTGACCACTAGGGAATCGTAGAAAAATCTCACAGAATTTTGAAAAGGAATATGTCCCTTACAATAAGAAAATTAAAATGTTGCAAACTGTTTAATCCTTGTAAGTTATGGCATAGCATATAAATGGCAGCTTTTATTACTCTATGAAAAGTGAGTTGTTAGCAGTAAAAATGACATTATGAAATGTGTGTAAATTGCATACAAAGGACATCAGTAGCATATGGACTAATAACCCTTAACTCTAGGTATCAATAGTTTTATTGTCATGTTTGACTTATATTTCTGTATATTGTACTGTAACTGTAAGTTATTTAACACAAATACTTGTCAGTCTCCATGAAGTTTGTCCAAAATAGAACAAGTAAAAATAACAGAAAAGAAGGGAAATTATCTATCAAAGAAAATCAGACTGGTAAAATGTAAGAAGAATTGTTCTTTCACCCAAACACAATAGATCTGAAGCTACCTCCCCTGCAATAATGAATTTATGGTACCTGTACAGGGAGGCAAGAAATTGAGTTCCCCTTAACCATTTTACTTCAGGCATCATTGCATTTCTGCTCCTTGATTTAAACTACTGTTTTCTCAATACATTTAAGACTAGGTTCTTCATTGAAAGGCAAGAAACACCAGATTAATACCTTTACAAATCATTCAGCCAATTTTAGCAGTATAAATTTTAAGGATAAACCAGATCAAAATCTATTCTTGATCTAATGCAATCTACAAAACAGCCAGACTAAATATTTCCAAGAGAAAATGAATCATTAACAAAAAATTATATGTATAAAATTGAGATACTACTCATCCTTCAAACAAAAGAACAGATTATGAGAATATGAAACATCCCAATCAGATTTACATCAGTTGTGTAAATGCCATGATAGTTACAAGTGAATGTTTGTTGTTCACAGACTTTACATGGAGGTTTCTGCAGTCAAAATGCTTTACATGGAGGTGTCTGCAGTCAAAATGATTAATAGGAGAAAAGCTTTAACAGTTTGACATCTGAGATAAAGATATACCAGGTATCACCGTGAATGAACATACCTGAAGATTGTAAAGAATTATTGTAATAGTTACAAACATATTTTAATCACATCATCTTTTTTAGAGATAATTCTGGTCAGATTTGGAGAAAGATCTGGAGTTGGACCGGATGATTTTCTCCATGTCCAGCCGGGTGTTCCAGCTGACCAGAGCTGTCTGTGCTGATGACATTTCAACATAGCTACATTTAAGATCAAGTGTGAATGTTTAACAAACTTAATAGAAACATACATTTATTTCTTATCAAGTTGGAGTACAATAGCCAGAAATTTCCTAAAACTAACAGGTTGGGTGAAATATTGTGTAGATTAAGACATGACAGTTGACATTGAATACTTTTTCATAAGGCTCTTTTCTTTTTACAGTTTATGCTTTACAATGACACGTAGAAGTACAAGACTTTCAGAAAATGTTTTAAAGAATGAGAGGTTGAAAACGTCATTGGGAGGGATGTCTGGAGCAACCTCAGACCAAGATGAAGAGACTAATGCTGCTGCTTCATCTACTAATGGTGAAAAAAATCTCAGAACAAGAAAAAGGGGCAGGCACAGCGGCAAGCCAAGAGGAAGGGGCAGGCCAAGAGGAAGGGGCAGGCCAAGAGGAAGGGGCAGGCCTTTGACCAAGAAGCATAATAATGAGGATGAAAAAGTAAAACCTTTACAAGGTAAAAATCAGAATGTTAGTATAGCAGGAGGAGATAGCAACTTTGCAGAAGAGAATGTTGATAAAGAACATCCAAGAAGTAGAGGAAGGCCAAGGAAAATTAAGGAAACTTCTGTGAAGGGTAGTAGAAGTAAGAAGAGGACTAGAGGCAGAGAAAAGGAGGATGGAGCTGGAGATGTCAGAGAGAGTGAAATGAGTGAGACCAGGAGATCTCAGAGAAGATCCAAGGTAGTGAATTATCTCCAGATGATAAATGGAGGATCAGATTCTGAGGAGAATGAAGAAACCTCAAAATACAATAAAAGAAGTAAAAGAGCACGCAAGGAGAGCAACCAAGACAAAACTAAAGATTGTGACACTTCAAGAGAGGAGCAACTGAATATGGAAGTTGAAGTCAAGAAGCAGGTTTCCAAGAAGAAGAAGAAACTGAAACGTGCAGTCATCCATGACTTGAAGGTAAGCTCAACCCTCTGGTCACCCTAAAGGTTGCTAAACTTTACTATCCTTTCATATACTGTTGTTATTCTTGCTACCTCATTAATTTGTTTTCTAGTAATAGATGTCTAATATGTATGACTGATTGAACTATGGGTAATGGTAACTGTTACACTGTTATATACAGTATTAACCCTTGTCTTGAGTAAAATTGGTGGCACTAGCACCTTTGTAAATGTATATTTAAACATAAAATGCTGATATCGCCATTGCAACAATTTTGCACATGAAAAGGTTTAAATAACCTTTGACCTTCCGCGAGTCAGACACACTGACAACTACGATCTACAGCTTTACTGTGCTCTACTCCAGGCCCTAAACAATGTAGCATTCGTCCTATACGTGTAATAATGTGTACAATTGTGTGCAAATGCTTGGCATACTTGCAGTATACTAGAGCTATACAGTATATGCTTTGCTGGAAGAAGAATGGTTTTCTCAGTCCAAACCAAATCTAGGCTACCACTTCAACAATATGGCAGCTGCACCATCAGTAATTGAGTTCTCAAATGATGGACTTGAAGTTACAATTGACCCTGTAGTATGTAGTTGTCGGTCAAACTGTTCCACAAAAAGTGGTAGAGGGGCATGTCCATGCAGAATAGATCAAAGGAATTGCAGACGTGGAACGAGTCGTCACCTGAGTAGAAATCTTTCTGAATCAGTGAGTATTTGAACTAAATATGTTACCCTGCAGGCTGCACATTTTTGCAGGAAACTCAACAATGCAGTAGCCACGTAGTACGTGTAGATCTAATCACCATAGCAGGTACTTGGAGTGAGTAAATAGGGACAGCAATGAACTGAGAGAACCTTATGAATATCGTGATAAAGTTATTCAGGTAAATCAAAAGTCACAGTACCCAGCAGTATATCTAGTCACCTTAGCAGGTACTTGGAGTGAGTAAATAGGGGACAGCAATGAACTGAGAGAACCTTATGAATATCGTGATGAAGTTATTCAGGTAAATCAAAAGTCACAGTACCCAGCAGTATATCTAGTCACCTTAGCAGGTACTTGGAGTGAGTAAATAGGGGACAGCAATGAACTGAGAGAACCTTATGAATATCGTGATGAAGTTATTCAGGTAAATCAAAAGTCACAGTACCCAGCAGTATATCTAGTCACCTTAGCAGGTACTTGGAGTGAGTAAATAGGGGACAGCAATGAACTGAGAGAACCTATGAATATCGTGATGAAGTTATTCAGGTAAATCAAAAGTCACAGTACCCAGCAGTATATCTAGTCACCTTAGCAGGTACTTGGAGTGAGTAAATAGGGGACAGCAATGAACTGAGAGAACCTTATGAATATCGTGATGAAGTTATTCAGGTAAATCAAAAGTCACAGTACCCAGCAGTATATCTAGTCACCTTAGCAGGTACTTGGAGTGAGTAAATAGGGGACAGCAATGAACTGAGAGAACCTTATGAATATCGTGATGAAGTTATTCAGGTAAATCAAAAGTCACAGTACCCAGCAGTATATCTAGTCACCTTAGCAGGTACTTGGAGTGAGTAAATAGGGGACAGCAATGAACTGAGAGAACCTTATGAATATCGTGATGAAGTTATTCAGGTAAATCAAAAGTCACAGTACCCAGCAGTATATCTAGTCACCATAGCAGGTACTTGGAGTGAGTAAATAGGGGACAGCAATGAACTGAGAGAACCTTATGAATATCGTGATGAAGTTATTCAGGTAAATCAAAAGTCACAGTACCCAGCAGTATATCTAGTCACCATAGCAGGTACTTGGAGTGAGTAAATAGGGGACAGCAATGAGCTGAGAGAACCTTATGAATATTGTGATGAAGTTATTCAGGTTAATCAAAAGTCACAGTACCCAGCAGTATATCTAGTCACCATAGCAGGTACTTGGAGTGAGTAAATAGGAGACAGCAATGAACTGAGAGAACCTTATGAATATCGTGATAAAGTTATTCAGGTAAATCAAAAGTCACAGTACCCAGCAGTATATCTAGTCACCATAGCAGGTACTTGGAGTGAGTAAATAGGTGACAGCAATGAACTGAGAGAACCTTATGAAAATCATGATGAAGTTATTCAGGTAAATCAAAAGTCACAGTACCCAGCAGTGTATCTTATCACCATAGCAGGTACTTGGAGTGAGTAAATAGGGGACAGCAATGAACTGAGAGAACCTTATGAATATTGTGATGAAGTTATTCAGGTAAATCAAAAGTCACAGTACCCAGCAGTGTATCTAATCACCATAGCAGGTACTTGGAGTGAGTAAATAGGGGACAGCAATGAACTGAGAGAACCTTATGAATATCGTGATGAAGTTATTCTGGTTATTATCAAAAGTCACAGTACCCAGCAGTATATCTAGTCACCATAGCAGGTACTTGGAGTGAGTAAATAGGGGACAGCAATGAACTGAGAGAACCTTATGAATATTGTGATGAAGTGATTAGGGTTAGGGTGCTAACCCTAACCCTAGTTCTTGCGCTAGTGTTTCTTTCAATGTATATGAATTCTTTTTCTTTGCAAAACAGGGCGATAAACCCCTCATAGTAAAAGCATCCATTGCAGAAATGGACATACATGATTTCCAGCGTCTTGCCAAAAAGAGCGGAGGAAGAATTCGATGTCCTAATCCAAATTGTATTAGGTCATTTACGACCCGACAAGGTCTGCTATATCATATCAATAGATGCGGTAAAGAACTTGAGTTGAACTATTCATGTGAACATTGTAAGAAGAGGTATGGATCCTGGCCTGGACTGTCACATCACCTGAAACACCATCACAAACAGAAATCTACAGCTGCTGCTACTGAAGAGAGTGATATTCTCATCCCAGGCCAGAGACGACGGGCTGCAGCAAGGTAGGAATAATATCTACTCATAGTTTTATGCTACACTTAGGGTTAGGGGTAAGTCACATGTCAAACACCATCACAAACAGAATACTACTGCTGCTACTGAAGAGAGTGATATACCCATCCCAGGCCAGAGACGACGGGCTGCAGCAAGGTAGGAATAATATCTACTCATAGTTTTATGCTACACTTAGGGTTAGGGGTAAGTCACATGTCAAACACCATCACAAACAGAATAATACTGCTGCTACTGAAGAGAGTGATATACCCATCCCAGGCCAGAGACGACGGGCTGCAGCAAGGTAGGAATAATATCTACTCATAGTTTTATGCTACACTTACTGTAGGGTTAAGGGTATGTCACATTACCTCAACACACAATCAGAAAGAGAATGTATGTATATTATAGCTGCTACACAGGAGAAAAACATTCCCATCCCTTTCCAGAGACGATGGGCTGCACCAAGGTAAGAATGTATCTATTCATAGTTTGGTGCTACGTTGAGGGTTAGGGGTAAGTCACATGTCAAACACCATCCCAAACAGAATACTACTGCTGCTCCTAAAACATTAGTTGCTGCTAGTAAGTTTAAGTGCAACTACAGTAGAGACAACAAAGCCTTCATAAGGGAGGAGTAATGAGATATTTATCTTTGTCATTGTCAGGGCAATTGAGAAGCTGCATGAAATTGCTGATGAGTTTAAAGTCCAGGGAGAATCTGCAGTGACAGACGAGAGTGAATTCATGGATGAAATGGCATCAGCTAAGAGTGTATTGGTTTGTATCATATTGATTGAGTATAGAATGTTGAATTATGTCAAATTGATATTTAGAGCACAAAAGGTTGTTGGCTTGTTGCCATGGTGATTGAAGTTGGTGAAGACGGAGGTCATATGAGGTGGACATGTGGATCCAACCTTGGCCTGAGTAAGGCTTGAAAAAGTGTGGAAAGAATCACTATGCATATTGACTTGGTTTCTGGCTTCTATAAGCACCAGAATGACAACAATAATATGTAAGGAATGATTTTGGCTAATATTGTGAAATTCATGTTGAAGTTGATTTAATGACATCTAGCTTAGCAATGTATTAGCACATGGAGTACCAGCACTTACCTTACATATTAATGGTTGAAAGGTTTGCACTGAAAGAAGACAAAGACATCCATTAGTACACATGGAGTACCAGCACTTACCTTACATATTTATGGTTGAAAGGTTTGCACTGAAAGAAGACAAAGAGATCCATTAGTACACATGGAGTACCAGCACTTACCTTACATATTTATGGTTGAAAGGTTTGCACTGAAAGAAGACAAAGAGATCCATTAGTAAACATGGAGTACCAGCACTTACCTTACATATTTCTGGTTGAAAGGTTTGCACTGAAAGAAGACAAAGAGATCCATTAGTAAACATGGAGTACCAGCACTTACCTTACATATTTATGGTTGAAAGGTTTGCACTGAAAGAAGACAAAGAGATCCATTAGTACACATGGAGTACCAGCACTTACCTTACATATTTATGGTTGAAAGGTTTGCACTGAAAGAAGACAAAGAGATCCATTAGTAAACAGGAGTACCAGCACTTACCTTACATATTTATGGTTGAAAGGTTTGCACTGAAAGAAGACAAAGAGATCCATTAGTACACATGGAGTACCAGCACTTACCTTACATATTTATGGTTGAAAGGTTTGCACTGAAAGAAGACAAAGAGATCCATTAGTAAACATGGAGTACCAGCACTTACCTTACATATTTATGGTTGAAAGGTTTGCACTGAGACAAGACAAAGAGATCCATTAGTACACATGGAGTACCAGCACTTACCTTACATATTTATGGTTGAAAGGTTTGCACTGAAAGAAGACAAAGAGATCCATTAGTACACATGGAGTACCAGCACTTACCTTACATATTTATGGTTGAAAGGTTTGCACTGAGACAAGACAAAGAGATCCATTAGTACACATGGAGTACCAGCACTTACCTTACATATTTATGGTTGAAAGGTTTGCACTGAAAGAAGACAAAGAGATCCATTAGTAAACATTTCTTTACTCTTTTGATTCTTTCTGCTGTTTGATCTCAAACAGAAACTATTCCAAGCTCCAAGCAGCTATAAACCTAGCCCAGAGGATGTTCTATCATGGTCATCTGAGCTGGAAGAATCTGGATATGTCTCCTGTCAATTCTGTAAAAAGATTCTTTATGGACTCAAGTTCATCAAGCTTCATACCATCAGCAGTTGTAAAGAGGCAAGCATGACTGAAGCAAGGGCTTAATCTAAAACTGCAAACATTGCAGCACAATTTCCTTAAGATGTTTGGTTTAATAATATATGAATATTTTAAAAAGGTGTGGTCAAATCTGTGGATGTTTCTTTATTCCTTGCCAAAGGCAAAATAAATCCCTGCCATGGTGATGGCATGTGTCTGTGTGTGTGATGCCATGGTGATGGCATGTGTCTGTGTGTGATGCCTTGGTGATGACATGTGTCTGTGTGTGATGCCATGGTGATGGCATGTGTCTGTGTGTGATGCCATGGTGATGGCATGTGTCTGTGTGTGATGCCTTGGTGATGGCATGTGTCTGTGTGTGATGCCATGGTGATGGCATGTGTCTGTGTGTGATGCCTTGGTGATGGCATGTGTCTGTGTGTGATGCCATGGTGATGGCATGTGTCTGTGTGTGATGCCATGGTGATGGCATGTGTCTGTGTGTGATGCCATGGTGATGGCATGTGTCTGTGTGTGATGACATGGTGATGGCATGTGTCTGTGTGTGATGCCATGGTGATGGCATGTGTCTGTGTGTGATGCCATGGCTTATAAACATAATAACTAGAAAACTGTATGATGGATGAACATATTTGGCATGTAGATGAACCATATTGAGTACAAAACACCCTATTCAATTGATGAAGGTCAAAGTTTACACCAACTGTTATTAAAGTAACCATGATGAACTTTAAACATGGTGTAAACCACCTTACTGAGTACAAGATTTCCAGTACTAATTCACACAGTATGGTATATGGATCCACTTTATAAAAGTGGGTAAGGAATTACTACACCTTTTTGCATTCTGGTTATCAATATCAGCTAAGTGACCTAACCCTAACCCCAGCAAACCCAGTAACAAGCTTATGACATGGACAATCCCCTTACTATTCTCTACACAAGTATGTGCGTGGTTGAAGGATTTGTTAGTGACAAACACAAGTATGTGTTTGGTTGAAGGATTTGTTAGTGACAAACACCAGTTTTTGCATGGTTGAAGGAAGTCTTAGTGACATACACAAGTTTTTGCGTGGTTGAAGGATGTGTTAGTGACATACACAAGTATGTGCGTGGTTGAAGGACGTGTTAGTGACACACACAAGTATTGACGTGGTTGAAGGATGTGTTAGTGACAAACACCAGTATGCGTGGTTGTAGGATGTGTTAGTGACATACACAAGTATGGATGTGGTTGAAGGATGTGTTAGTGACAAACACAAGTATGTGCATGGTTGTAGGATGTGTTAGTGACACACACAAGTATGTGCATGGTTGAAGGATGTGTTAGTGACATACACAAGTATGTGCATGGTTGAAGCATGTGTTAGTGACACACACAAGTATGTGTGTGGTTAAAGGATGTTAGAGTTGTCCTGTTTCAACAACTATTCTTTGCTTGAAGAAAGTGGAATTTTTGAATACTGACCTATTGCCTACACTACACAAGGTAGCACTGAACTGTTAGCAGATAATTTGGTGCATTTCAAAGGTGTTAAAGGCTGAATCAATCACAATATCAAGCAGTCTCTTTGAAAATGAAGATAAAACATGTGTGCTTGCACTGATGATTTACCTGTCTGGCTAGCCATCAATCTCCTGCAAATCCTAGAAGCCATCAAACCCCTAGCCCTAATCTTAACACTTAGTGAGGATGTATAGTGGAAGTAGCTATGTATAGTGAAGGTGTAAGAGCCCACCTGAAATAGTATTGTTTTAATCCCACAGAGACCCAGTGGCTTGTATAGTTGCTTGCAGTGTGACACTGAATGTAAGACTAAGAAACAGATGCTGAGGCACTTAAAACAGGCACATGAAGAGGTGAGTGAAATATATATGAGACAGTTGCCTGTCAAATATCACACATACAGTATTTTCATAACCTGGACAGGGCCCTAGTTTCAGCTTGTCACTAAATAACATAGCAATATCATGTATCACACATAGTTCATAACCTGGACAGGGCCCTAGTTTCAGCTTGTCACTAAATAACATAGCAATATCATGTATCACACATAGTTCATAACCTGGACAGGGCCCTAGTTTCAGCTTGTCACTAAATAACATAGCAATATCATGTATCACACATAGTTCATAACCTGGACAGGGCCCTAGTTTTAGCTTGTCACTAAATAACATAGCAATATCATATATCACACATAGTTCATAACCTGGACAGGGCCCTAGTTTTAGCTTGTCACTAAATAACATAGCAATATCATATATCACACATAGTTCATAACCTGGACAGGGCCCTAGTTTTAGCTTGTCACTAAATAACATAGCAATATCATGTATCACACATAGTTCATAACCTGGACAGGGCCCTAGTTTCAGCATGTCATTTAAAAATATAGCAATATCATATATCACACATAGTTCATAACCTGGACAGGGCCCTAGTTTCAGCTTGTCATTAAATAACATAGCAATATCATATATCACACATAGTTCATAACCTGGACAGGGCCCTAGTTTTAGCTTGTCACTAAATAACATAGCAATATCATGTATCACACATAGTTCATAACCTGGACAGGGCCCTAGTTTCAGCTTGTCACTAAATAACATAGCAATATCATATATCACACATAGTTCATAACCTGGACAGGGCCCTAGTTTTAGCTTGTCACTAAATAACATAGCAATATCATGTATCACACATAGTTCATAACCTGGACAGGGCCCTAGTTTCAGCATGTCATTTAAAAATATAGCAATATCATATATCACACATAGTTCATAACCTGGACAGGGCCCTAGTTTCAGCTTGTCACTAAATAACATAGCAATATCATGTATCACACATAGTTCATAACCTGGACAGGGCCCTAGTTTCAGCTTGTCACTAAATAACATAGCAATATCATGTATCACACATAGTTCATAACCTGGACAGGGCCCTAGTTTTAGCTTGTCACTAAATAACATAGCAATATCATATATCACACATAGTTCATAACCTGGACAGGGCCCTAGTTTTAGCTTGTCACTAAATAACATAGCAATATCATATATCACACATAGTTCATAACCTGGACAGGGCCCTAGTTTTAGCTTGTCACTAAATAACATACCAATATCATGTATCACACATAGTTCATAACCTGGACAGGGCCCTAGTTTCAGCATGTCATTTAAAAATATAGCAATATCATATATCACACATAGTTCATAACCTAGACAGGGCCCTAGTTTCAGCTTGTCATTAAATAACATAGCAATATCATATATCACACATAGTTTCATAACCTGGACAGGGCCCTAATTTCAGCTTGTTACTAAATAATATAGCAAAATATATCACACATAGTTTCATAACCTGGACAGGGCCCTAGTTTCAGCTTGTCACTAAATAACATAGCAATATCATATATCACACATAGGTTCATAACCTGGACAGGGCCCTAGTTTCAGCATGCCATTTAATAATATAGCAATATCATATATCACACATAGTTCATAACCTGGACAGGGCCATGGTTTCAGCATGTCATTTAATAATATAGCAATATATATCACACATAGTTTCATAACCTGGACAGGGCCCTAGTTTCAGCTTGTCATTAAATAACATAGCAATATCATATATCACACATAGTTCATAACCTGGACAGGGCCCTAGTTTCAGCATGTCATTTAATAATATAGCAATATCATATATCACACATAGTTCATAACCTGGACAGGGCAATGGTTTCAGCATGTCATTTAATAATATAGCAATATATATCACACCTAGTTTCATAACCTGGACAGGGCCATGGTTTCTAATAATATTTAGCAATATATATCACACATAGTTTCATAACCTGGACAGGGCCATTGTTTCAGCTTGTCATTTAATAATATAGCAATATATATCACACATAGTTTCATAACCTGGACAGGGATCTGGTTTCTGCTTGTCATTCAATAATAGAGCAATATATTTAACTGGCTGGAATTAATCAAGGGTTTAGCCAGTGAATCATCTGTATCCCTAGTTATTGACAAGGTATTAATGTGGGAGTTTCAACTAACACTGGAATGAATCTAGGGTTTAACCAGTCAATCATCTGTATCCCTAGTTATTGACAAGATGTTGAGATTGGAGTTTAACTATAGCTGGAATGAATCTAGGGTTTAACCAGTCAATCATCTGTATCCCTAGTTATTGACAAGATGTTGAGATTGGAGTTTAACTATAGCTGGAATGAATCAAGGGCTTAACCAGTCAATCATCGGTATCCCTAGTTCTGACAAGATGTTGAGATTTGAGTTTAACTATCGCTGGAATGAATCAAGGGTTTAACCAGTCAATCATCTGTAACCCTAGTTATTGACAAGATATTGAGATTGGAGTTTAACTATCGCTGGAATGAATCAAGGGTTTAACCAGTCAATCATCTGTAACCCTTGTTATTGACAAGATGTTGAGATTGGAGTTTAACTATCGCTGGAATGAATCTAGGGTTTAACCAGTCAATCATCTGTAACCCTAGTTTTTGACAAGATGTTGAGATTGGAGTTTAACTATCCCTGGAATGAATCAAGGGCTTAGCCAGTCAATCATCTGTAACCCTAGTTATTGACAAGATGTTGAGATTGGAGTTTAACTAGCTCTGGAATGAATCAAGGGCTTAACCAGTCAATCATCTGTAACCCTTGTTATTGACAAGATGTTGAGATTGGAGTTTAACTATCGCTGGAATGAATCAAGGGCTTAGCCAGTCAATCATCTGTATCCCTAGTTATTGACAAGATGTTGAGATTGGAGTTTAACTATCGCTGGAATGAATCAAGGGCTTAGCCAGTCAATCATCTGTAACCCTAGTTATTGACAAGATGTTGAGATTGGAGTTTAACTAGCGCTGGCATGAATCAAGGGCTTAACCAGTCAATCATTTGTAACCCTAGTTATTGACAAGATGTTGAGATTGGAGTTTAACTAGCGCTGGGCTGAATCAAGGGCTTAGCCAGTCAATCATCTGTAACCCTAGTTATTGACAAGATGTTGAGATTGGAGTTTAACTATCGCTGGAATGAATCAAGGGCTTAGCCAGTCAATCATCTGTATCCCTAGTTATTGACAAGATGTTGAGATTGGAGTTTAACTATCGCTGGAATGAATCTAGGGTTTAACCAGTCAATCATCTGTATCCCTAGTTATTGACAAGATGTTGAGATTGGAGTTTAACTATAGCTGGAATGAATCAAGGGCTTAACCAGTCAATCATCGGTATCCCTAGTTCTGACAAGATGTTGAGATTTGAGTTTAACTATGGCTGGAATGAATCAAGGGTTTAACCAGTCAATCATCTGTAACCCTAGTTATTGACAAGATATTGAGATTGGAGTTTAACTAGCGCTGGAATGAATCAAGGGTTTAACCAGTCAATCATCTGTAACCCTTGTTATTGACAAGATGTTGAGATTGGAGTTTAACTATCGCTGGAATGAATCAAGGGCTTAGCCAGTCAATCATCTGTAACCCTAGTTATTGACAAGATGTTGAGATTGGAGTTTAACTAGCGCTGGAATGAATCAAGGGCTTAACCAGTCAATCATCTGTAACCCTAGTTATTGACAAGATGTTGAGATTGGAGTTTAACTATCGCTGGAATGAATCAAGGGCTTAGCCAGTCAATCATCTGTATCCCTAGTTATTGACAAGATGTTGAGATTGGAGTTTAACTATCGCTGGAATGAATCTAGGGCTTAGCCAGTCAATCATCTGTAACCCTAGTTATTGACAAGATGTTGAGATTGGAGTTTAACTAGCGCTGGAATGAATCAAGGGCTTAACCAGTCAATCATCTGTAACCCTGGTCATTGACAAGATGTTGAGATTGGAGTTGAACTATCGCTGGAATGAATCAAGGGCTTAGCCAGTCAATCATCTGTAACCCTGGTCATTGACAAGATGTTGAGATTGGAGTTTAACTATAGCTGGAATGAATCTAGGGTTTAACCAGTCAATCATCTGTATCCCTAGTTATTGACAAGATGTTGAGATTGGAGTTTAACTATAGCTGGAATGAATCAAGGGCTTAGCCAGTGAACCATCTGTAACCCTAGTTATTGACAAGATGTTGAGATTGGAGTTTAACTAGCGCTGGGCTGAATCAAGGGCTTAGCCAGTGAACCATCTGTAACCCTTGTTATTGACAAGATGTTGAGATTGGAGTTTAACTAGCGCTGGAATGAATCTAGGGTTTAACCAGTCAATCATCTGTAACCCTAGTTATTGACAAGATGTTGAGATTGGAGTTTAACTATAGCTTGAATGAATCAAGGGCTTAGCCAGTGAACCATCTGTAACCCTAGTTATTGACAAGATGTTGAGATTGGAGTTTAACTAGCGCTGGGCTGAATCAAGGGCTTAGCCAGTGAACCATCTGTAACCCTTGTTATTGACAAGATGTTGAGATTGGAGTTTAACTATAGCTGGAATGAATCTAGGGTTTAACCAGTCAATCATCTGTAACCCTAGTTATTGACAAGATGTTGAGATTGGAGTTTAACTATAGCTGGAATGAATCTAGGGTTTAACCAGTCAATCATCTGTATCCCTAGTTATTGACAAGATGTTGAGATTGGAGTTTAACTAGCGCTGGAATGAATCTAGGGTTTAACCAGTCAATCATCTGTATCCCTAGTTATTGACAAGATGTTGAGATTGGAGTTTAACTATAGCTGGAATGAATCTAGGGTTTAACCAGTCAATCATCTGTATCCCTAGTTATTGACAAGATATTGAGATTGGAGTTTAACTAGCGCTGGAATGAATCTAGGGCTTAACCAGTCAATCATCTGTAACCCTAGTTATTGACAAGATGTTGAGATTGGAGTTTAACTAGCGCTGGGCTGAATCAAGGGTTCAGCCAATCAATCATCTGTATCCCTAGTTCCGACAAGATGTTGAGATTGGAGTTTAACTATCGCTGGAATGAATCAAGGGTTCAGCAATTCAATCATCTGTATCGCTAGTCCTGACAAGATATTGAGATCGGGGTTTAACTAAGGCTGGGCTGAATCAAGGGCTTAGCCAGTCAATCATCTGTAACCCTAGTTCTGACAAGATATTGAGATTGGAGTTTAACTATCGCTGGAATGAATTAAGGGTTCAGCTATTCAATCATCGGTATCCCTAGTTATTGACAAGGTATTAATTTGTTTCTTGCTTAGATAACTGTTGCATTGTCTGGCACTGGGTTATCCCTTGAAATCCTTTTTGCTATGAGAGTACATCTAACAACAAGTTTAAAGATTTAAGGTGCCTGTCCAGCATAACTTGTAGTTTTACCTTTTTCTGGTTGCATATCAATGAGCAAAAAATGATTTTAGTAAGCTTTGTTCATCATTGTTTGAATAATGGATTCCATTGACCTGAAGGTAGAGCAACACAGCTCACTTGTAGTTCACTCAGTGGTTCATTTTCAGAAGAAAACTGATGTTGCAAACTCATGTGCAGGTCTTTGGTATTTTCTCAAACAGCTGGTAAATTTGGCAATGAAGGAAGCGTTTGCGGAGAAGAAAGAACAATGGGAGGGTCTGGCAGAGAAGGAAGAGGAGGAAGAAGAGGAGGAATATGATGAAGAGAGTAATGTGGAAGACAATGAGGACAATATTGATGATTATATGGAATCTGAAGAGGATGAGGTAGACAGAGGTAAAAGGACACCAGATCATTATTATGGTAAAGTCATAGAAGATGCAGTATGTGTTGTCATGGATATTATATAATGTACCATCCAAGCAGTGATTAACATTTAAATGACAATTTAATTATTTAATTTCTTTACATGTCTTTGGAAAGTTTGAATACTTTGCAGTATTAAGTGATTTTATTGTTTAGTTTGATTTATATTTCCCCTCAGAGCACTTCAGAAAAATCCAGTTTGCACAAATCACAAAGCCAATGCAAGTGGCAGAAGATTTGTAAGTATTAGAAATAAGTGAAAATTCCAATACAGTGTAATAAAAATGCATATTCATCATATCTTCAGTGCAAGTTAAATGCATATCATATCTTCATTATGTAAATGAGGAAAAACTTCACCAACTACTTCAAATCACTTCACATTAGAAATTTAGTGACTCAAGTGATAACTTGTACAACACTGTCTGGTAGACACTGACAATGATTACGAATAGGGTGACATTACCAGCACCACTGAGTGTGTTGATATGCATCAAACATGACATTGTCAATTATCCTGCATACAGTAATAGACTATGAATAACTCCTCCTAGCTGTTCATACTATAACATCAGTCAGATGTGGCTGCATGTATATATACAGCTGATTATTTATACAGTCACAATTTACACTTGCAATGGAATATGCTAATGACATGTCAAAGTATTAAATGGGTAGGGCAGAGATAAAAAAAAATATTTTGGCCAATGAAAGATAAGCATACTAAGCATCTTGGTGAAAGTTGCATTCAATTCCTACATTGTATATGAGATACTGATAGTTGAAAACATCACAATTTGTACCATATAAAGTGAACCTGAAGCAAACATGTGTGATTTCATAGTTTCACACTGAGAGCAGAATGTATTGTTTTTACTATTTTCACTTTATTGCTTTGATGTTGGATTGTACAGTGTTCCTATAAAGCTTTTAGGGATGGTTTTTTAGGGATGAATTTATGAATACCCCAAATGACTGTTGTGTATTCATATGTTAATGCATCCCAATTTGGTAAGAGAAATTTGGATATACATTTCAAAGAAACACATTTGCATCTATGACATCACAAATATTTGCTTCAAGTTCACTTTTGACACAAACAATGTCAACTTCACATGCTGTTATCTGAAATTCCCTTTAATGTAATTCCTAAATTAGTGTTTGCACAGGGTATCCGGTTCCTAATTTATTACCCGAATCCTACGCAAAGTGTGTGTTTTTTTGTTTTTGCAAACCGACGATTAAGCAGATTTCCCATGGGCTTAGTGTGGTGTTAGGCTACCATGTGGTCGAAGATAACAGCAATAACAAAGGTACCCTCTTGACGCGATACTACCCAGTTCCTAATTTATTACCCGAATCCTACACAAAGTGTGATTTTTTTTTAAAAATTTTCTTTGCAAACCGATGGTTAGGCAGATTTCCCATTGACTTAGTGTGTTGTTAGGCCACCATGTGGTCGAAGATAATAGCAATAATGAATGTATTCCATGGATATCTTATAACTGTGTCACAATTTCAGCTAATAAACAGATGGCTAGGCTGATTTACCCCATTGACTTAGTGTGGTGTTAGGCAACCATGTGGTCGAACGTAACAGCAATAATGAAAGTATTCCATGGATATCTTATAACTGTGTCACAATTTCAGCGAATAAACAGATGGTTAGGCTTAGCTAGATTTCTCATTGACTTAGTGTGGTGTTAGGCTACCATGTGGAAGAAATTGAAAGAATTCTCACAATTAATATTCATTCATTCGTTTATTTCATAGAAGGAAAGGGAGGCAAGGAATTTTACGAGATGTTAATGGATTATCGACTGGATAACAAAAAAAGAATAATCGCAAGTGGCTTTTTACTAATCGTTTATTCCAAATGCGATCAAATTGCGCGAATCACACAATCTCATGACTAATGCGAACCCTGGGCCTGCATAATAGATAGTAGGAATACCAACTGTTTAAGAGCTAAATTGGATATTTACACAGTCTGATCCACTAGAGGTGGAGAGCAAGCATAAGCAGCGGCAGCAGTGCACTGTTAGTTGTGATGTTAATTATATGAAGTTATTAACAAGTTAATGAAAGAAACAAAAGCAAATAGAAATTTTATACCTTATCTTACACCTACGTATTTGAACATGAAAACATTGTCAGTAGAGAATATAATTCATTTGAACTTTGAGCCCTCCCTATTCTCATGAAGATTGTTATTTACTTCTTGTTTCCATTCACCAGGAATAGCATGAATAATACTGTAATGTTGCAAAAAGGAGCAACGTAAATTACTCTTAAAAAGCTGAAAACTCAATAGCTCCTTGTTATCATTAAAGAGGTCTTTTATACAAACAATACCTTTCCCATACCATGACTCATAAAATGTAATCGAATTATTTATTTTAATATTAGAATTATTCCATAAGATCTGCTTCTTATAAGAACCACTTGGGACGCAGAAATTACAACTTGCCCAAGCATGACAAATTTCGTCAATGAAAACATTGCGGGTTTTTACGTCATTTTTATGAAAATTACAGTGAAAAAGGAAGGACCCGCCATATTTTCTTAGATAAAAATATAAAAAACTTAGCCCAATGAATGTATTTGCAACCGACATAACGTTTTACCCATGTGCACTTCAAGCTATGGATAAAGCTAGAAATATGAGTAACATTTAAACCACCTTTAGCAATAGGATTTATCATCGTACTACGCTGAACTTTATCCGGCATGCCAGACCAAATACAATTGAAGAAAATTGACTTGAGGCTCTTAATAAAATGAAGAGGGGGGTTAGGAAGAACTTGAAAAAAAACACCAACTTAGAAAGGGCAATAGACTTGATCAACGTTATCTTGCCGATAGGAGTAAGGTCGCGCTGTGACCACATACGAAGAATGCCTTTAAGACGTGAGAGTCGGGGAATAAAATTAAGCTGGGAAAGACTCTCATCTCCCCTCTTCAAAGTAACAAGTAACACAGTAATTGGACCAGTTGTCCATTTAAAGGAATACATGTCAAAGAAGTTTGGTTTTCTCCTTATAAAAGGACCCAAGGGATAAATAGGAGTTGTCATAGTTTACACTTAGCCCTGAAGTACTCTCAAGAAGCTTAAAAATTGTAACTCTTTCAACCAAAGAGGCTTCACTCCCCTCAAGGAAAAGCGTCGTGTCGTCAGCATACTGGAGAATACGAATTTCATTGTTGTCAATTGTAATACCTTTAATAACTTGACTACTCAAAATTTTTAATGCAAAAACATCGGCACATAAAATAAAAATGTACAGGCTTAATTGGCAACCCTGTCTAACTCCCCTGAAAATAGGGAACGAATGGCAAGAAAAAGCATTGTTACACACACAAGCAGTGGCGGTGAGATATAAAGTACGAATCCAGCGAGAAAAGTCATTCCCGAACTTGAAAAAACTCAGAGTTTTAAACACAAATTCCAATTCTAACTTATCAAACGCTTTCTCAAAGTCAACAAACACTAAGCACCCTGGAGTCGACATGGTATCCATATAATCAATCGCATTTAAAATACAACGAATATTTTCTCCAATGGAGTGACCCTTAATAAACCCTGTTTGATTTGGACCGATTAATTTATTGATGACATATTTAATTCTAAAAGCTAGGGCCTTCGAAAAAATTTTAATAGTCTACGTTCAGCAGACTGATGGGACAGTAATTTTTAACTAAAGCAAGATCCTTATTTGGTTTGGGCAGAAGAGTGATGATGCCACAAGACTGTTCCTGTGACAAGGTGTCATGATTGTAAGAAAGATTGCGCGAATTCGTAACCAGATTTGATATAATTGGCCAAAAAAACTTATGAAATTCAGCTGTTTTGCCATCACTCCATGGGATCTTATTATCTTTAAAAGTAAATAAAGCATTACTACATTCCTCCTTTGAAAGCTCGCCATCACAAACCTTGGCGTGTTCACTACTAAGAGGATTAGGACAGCAAAGGTTCTGGAAAAAAGGAGATGGCTTTAATGCAATACATATGTGAAGTTACTTGAATAAATATGGCTTCCCTTCTCTGCCCCTCCAACAACCCCAAGAGAATCTCAAGCGCACTCCATTCTGGTACAATTCTTGAACTTGCGAGGCCCACTTCCTCTACTCCTTCAAGTCGGTCGTAGGGAAATCGTCTAGTATATAATAATCTTTAGTTGATATGGCCTGTCTAGCTTTCTTTAAAATGTTAATCTTATCCTGGAAAAAAGAGACCTTCACTAGGAGGTGTATGTCCCTTCCTCTTACCAGTTTGCCGTCCCCGTGCGCCCTTTCAATCTTACAAGCACTAATTCTGACTTCCTCGAAGAGTTTCGACGCCATGTCGATACAGTCCTCTCCCTGAGTGGTTTCAATCCAACAATACGTAAATTATTTCTCCTGGAGAAACGTTCTCGTTTGTTAATTTGGGCGGCATGAAGATCTTTTTCATCGACAAGTTGGTTCACTTTCTCCTCGAGATTGTCACGCCTTTTTTTTTAGATTGTTGTTTCCTCTCGCAAGTCTAGAATTGCCTTGTTAAAGTCATCCTGTAAAGACTGTACCTCTTTAAGGAAGGTTTTCCGCAATCGTTCTGTTGTAAGGTTAAAATCCCTTACCAAATTTTTGCCTTACAGTATGTGTCTGAGTCCGACTCACCTAGCCGCTGGTGCATTAGGCTGGAGTCTAGGCTCTGCCCTACACAGGGTTGTGTCACAGACTCCTGATCTTTTTTCTTTCTTAGGCTACCTTTTGGTCTTCCAGGAGGCATTTTGGTGCAAAAGGTGTAAAGTGTATATATAGGCTTTGTAGAATAAAGTTGGGGCTCTCGGTAGTAAATTGGTAAATATCTTTATCCCAGCAGCAAACACTTCTGACTACTCCAACATCTCAGGCACATTTCCTGACTATCCATTTTGATATTAACCTTTGCTACTACTGTGCAGGGGGAGGATAATCTTTCATGATTAGCTGAAATACATCAACATGTTCTCATTCTTTCTTTCTTTACACAGCCGTAAACTATCATACTGTCCAGGTCATGAAAGTCTCTTCCATGAATGGAAAGTGGATCCGACAGAGTGGATAGAATTATCAGAAAGGTTTGCATGACTGTCTACTCCAAGCAGCCATAAGTCTATTCCCACAGGTCTATATATAAGTGAGGTTTGCATGACTGTCTACTCCAAGCAGTCATTAGTCTATTCCCACAGGTCTATAAATAAGTGAGGTTTGCATGACTGTCTACTCCAAGCAGCCATAAGTCTATTCCCACAGGTCTATAAATAAGTGAGGTTTGCATGACTGTCTATTCCAAGCAGTCATTAGTCTATTCCCACAGGTCTATAAATAAGTGAGGTTTGCATGACTGTCTATTCCAAGCAGTCATTAGTCTATTCCCACAGGTCTATAAATAAGTGGTTTGCATGACTGTCTACTCCAAGCAGTCATTAGTCTATTCCCACAGGTCTATAAATAGGTGAGGCTTGCATGACTGTCTACTCCAAGCAGCCATAAGTCTATTCCCACAGGTCTATAAATAAGTGAGGTTTGCATGACTGTCTATTCCAAGCAGTCATTAGTCTATTCCCACAGGTCTATAAATAGGTGAGGCTTGCATGACTGTCTACTCCAAGCAGCCATAAGTCTATTCCCACAGGTCTATAAATAAGTGAGGTTTGCATGACTGTCTATTCCAAGCAGTCATTAGTCTATTCCCACAGGTCTATATATAAGTGAGGCTTGCATGACTGTCTACTCCAAGCAGTCATTAGTCTATTCCCACAGGTCTATAAATAAGTGAGGCTTCCATGACTGTCTACTCCAAGCAGCCATAAGTCTATTACCACAGGTCTATAGATAAGTGAGGTTTGCATGACTGTCTACTCCAAGCAGCCATCAGTCTATTCCCACAGGTCTATAAATAGGTGAGGCTTGCATGACTGTCTACTCCAAGCAGTCATAAGTCTATTCCCACAGGTCTATAAATAAGTGAGGTTTGCATGACTGTCTATTCCAAGCAGCCATAAGTCTATTCCCACAGGTCTATAAATAAGTGAGGCTTGCATGACTGTCTACTCCAAGCAGCCATAAGTCTATTCCCACAGGTCTATATATAAGTGAGGCTTGCATGACTGTCTACTCCAAGCAGCCATAAGTCTATTCCCACAGGTCTATAAATAGGTGAGGCTTGCATGACTGTCTACTCCAAGCAGCCATAAGTCTATTCCCACAGATCTATATATAAGTGAGGTTTGCATGACTGTCTACTCCAAGCAGTCATAAGTCTAATCCCACAGGTCTATAAATAAGTGAGGTTTGCATGACTGTCTACTCCAAGCAGCCATAAGTCTATTCCCACAGGTCTATAAATAAGTGAGGTTTGCATGACTGTCTACTCCAAGCAGCCATGAGTCTATTCACACAGGTCTATAAATAAGTGAGGTTTGCATGACTGTCTACTCCAAGCAGTCATGAGTCTATTCCCACAGGTCTATAGATAAGTGAGGTTTGCATGACTGTCTACTCCAAGCAGTCATAAGTCTATTCCCACAGGTCTATAAATAGGTGAGGCTTGCATGACTGTCTACTCCAAGCAGCCATAAGTCTATTCCCACAGGTCTATAAATAAGTGAGGTTTCCATGACTGTCTACTCCAAGCAGTCATAAGTCTATTCCCACAGGTCTATAAATAGGTGAGGTTTGCATGACTGTCTACTCCAAGCAGTCATTAGTCTATTCCCACAGGTCTATAAATAAGTGAGGTTTGCTTGACTGTCTACTCCAAGCAGTCATAAGTCTATTCCCACAGGTCTATAAATAAGTGAGATTTGCATGACTGTCTACTCCAAGCAGTCATTAGTCTATTCCCACAGGTCTATAAATAAGTGAGGTTTGCATGACTGTCTACTCCAAGCAGCCATAAGTCTATTCCCACAGGTCTATAAATAAGTGAGGTTTGCATGACTGTCTACTCCAAGCAGCCATAAGTCTATTCCCACAGGTCTATAAATAAGTGAGGTTTCCATGACTGTCTACTCCAAGCAGAGGTTGCACATATTGAGTTTTATCTGTTCCTCTCTACTTATTGGTAGGGTGATGTATATTAGGGTTGTACATATTGAGTTTTATCCGTTCCTCTCTACCTATTGATAGGTTGATGTATATTAGGGTTGTACATATTGAGTTTTATCCGTTCCTCTCTACTTATTGGTAGGTTGATGTATATTAGGGTTGTGCATATTGAGTTTTATCCGTTCCTCTCTACTTATTGGTAGGTTGATGGATATTAGGGTTGTGCATATTGAGTTTTATCTGTTCCTCTCTACTTATTGGTAGGTTGATGTATATTAGGGTTGTACATATTGAGTTTTATCCGTTCCTCTCTACTTATTGGTAGGTTGATGTATACTAGGGTTGTACATATTGAGTTTTATCTGTTCCTCTCTACTTATTGGTAGGTTGATGTATATTAGGGTTGTACATATTGAGTTTTATCTGTTCCTCTCTACTTATTGTGGGTGATGTATATTAGGGTTGTACATATTGAGTTTTATCCCTTCCTCTCGACTTATTGGTAGGTTGATGTATATTAGGGTTGTACATATTGAGTTTTATCTGTTCCTCTCTACTTATTGGTAGGTTGATGTATATTAAGGTTGTACATATTGAGTTTTATCCGTTCCTCTCTACTTATTGGTAGGTTGATGTATATTAGGGTTGTACATATTGAGTTTTATCTGTTCCTCTCTACTTATTGGTAGGTTGATGTATATTAGGGTTGTACATATTGAGTTTTATCTGTTCCTCTCTACTTATTGGTAGGTTGATGTATATTAGGGTTGTACATATTGAGTTTTATCCGTTCCTCTCTACTATTGGTAGGTTGATGTATATTAGGGTTGTACATATTGAGTTTTATCTGTTTCTCTCTACTCTTGTTAGGTTGATGTATATTAGGGTTGTACATATTGAGTTTTATCCGTTTCTCTCTACTCTTGTTAGGTTGATGTATATTAGGGTTGTACATATTGAGTTTTATCCGTTCCTCTCTACTTATTGGTAGGTTGATGTATATTAGGGTTGTACATATTGAGTTTTATCCGTTCCTCTCTACTATTGGTAGGTTGATGTATATTAGGGTTGTACATATTGAGTTTTATCCGTTCCTCTCTACTATTGGTAGGTTGATGTATATTAGGGTTGTACATATTGAGTTTTATCTGTTCCTCTCTACTTATTGTTAGGTTGATGTATATTAGGGTTGTACATATTGAGTTTTATCTGTTCCTCTCTACTTATTGGTAGGTTGATGTATATTAGGGTTGTACATATTGAGTTTTATCTGTTCCTCTCTACTTATTGGTAGGTTGATGTATATTAGGGTTGTACATATTGAGTTTTATCTGTTCCTCTCTACTTATTGGTAGGGTGACATATATTAGGGTTGTACATATTTGAGTTTTATCCGTTCCTCTCTAGTTATTGGTAGGTTGATGAATATTAGGGTTGTGCATATTGAGTTTTATCTGTTTCTCTCTACATATTGGTAGGGTGATGTATATTAGGGTTGTACATATTGAGTTTTATCTGTTCCTCTCTACTTATTGGTAGGGTAACATATATTAGGGTTGTACATATTGAGTTTTATCCGTTCCTCTCTACGTATTGATAGGTTGATGGATATTAGGGTTGCGCATATTGAGTTTTATCTGTTCCTCTCTACTTATTGGTAGGTTGATGTATATTAGGGTTGTACATATTGAGTTTTATTCATTCCTCTCTACTTATTGGTAGGTTGATGTATATTAGGGTTGTACGTATTGAGTTTTATCTGCTTCTCTCTACTAATGGTAGGTTGATGTATATTAGGGTTGTACATATTGAGTTTTATTCATTCCTCTCTACTTATTGGTAGGTTGATGTATATTAGGGTTGTGCATATTGAGTTTTATCTGTTTCTCTCTACTCTTCAAATTATATCCTTGTTTGTGGACCACTTCATCAAACCTCTTGTTCCTCAGATTAATTCTTATATCCATGACACTCCAGATTTCCTCAGGAAACTTGAAGATATCAAAAACCAAATCCCCAGTACAGCCATCATCGGTACTTTTGACGTCACTTCTCTGTACACTAACATCCCTCATGCTGAAGGTATCGCAGCCACGTGTGCAGCCCTGTCTAAGAAGGTCCACCCTTGTCCACCCATCTCTGACATCAAAGCTCTCATGCAACAGGTTCTCACCAAAAACAACTTCACGTTCATGGACAAGCATTACCTTCAAAGACACGGGACTGCCATGGGAACCAGGATGGCTCCTTCCTTTGCATGTCTGTTTATGTCTAGCCTTGAAGAACGCATGCTCAGTACGGCTCCCTGCCGTCCCCTTATCTGGTGGCGCTACATTGATGACATCTTCTTCATTTGGACCAGTGATGAGGATAGCCTGCTCACCTTCATCCATCACATCAATTCTTTCCACAGCACCATCAAATTCACCTCTGATTACTCTCACCAACAGGTTAACTTTCTCGATGTGACTGTTCGCAAGGAACACGGTTCTCTCTCTACAGACTTATACACCAAGCCCACAGACACACACCAGTATCTCCATTCTTCAAGCTGCCATCCCCGTCACTGCAAGTCTGGAATTGCCTACAGTCAAGCACTTCGTCTTCGTCGCATTTGCTCTAACAATTCCTCTTTCATTCGCCATACAGATGCTTTGGAAAAACACCTTATTGCCAGGGGCCATAGTGCCAGAAGGGTGCGTGAAGCCATTCAGAGAGTCCGCTCCCTTTCCAGATCATCTACTTTGGCAGTGAAGGACAAAAAGGGACGAGATTGCGACAACAAGCTGCCCCTGGTTGTTACTTTCCACCCAAATCTTCCTCCCCTTCAGAAAATCACCTCTAACAACCACAACATTCTCCTCACTTCAGATAGACTCCAACGAGCCGTCCCTGAAAAACCCATCATCGCCTACAGGCGACCACGCAACCTACGAGACCTTCTTGTACGTGCTGCTGTTCCACCTCTAACTTCTAACCCCACACCCATTCAGCATGGGACCTTCAAATGTGATCGTACTTCGAGATGCATCGTCTGCAGCCACCACATTGTTGAATCCAATTCCATCACCAGCCACAGCATGCAACTCACACACAAGACTAAGGGTCACATCACTTGCACTACCACCAATGTCATCTATCTGATCTCTTGTAGAGTTTGCGGCATCCAGTATGTTGGCGAAACCAAAACCACCCTCAAGAAGCGATTCTATGGTCACAGATCCACAGTCAACACCATGAAGACTGAGACCCCAGTTGGAGAACATTTTAACCTTCCCAACCATACCATTAACGACATGTCCCTACAGGGGATTGAATCCTTAGGTAGCCGTCCTGACCTTGTACGAATCAGCAGAGAGAGGCTCTGGATGCAACGCCTTCGTACCATTCAACCTCATGGGCTGAACATTCAGGAAGGACATGACTAACTTTCCTCTGTTCCCTACTCCTTCTCCCCTTTCTCCCTCCCCCCCCCCCTTTCACTCTTCTTCTCACAGCTCTCTTCCCCTCCATTTTTCTTCACACCTTTCTGTCTTTGTCCCTCTCCAGTTTATTCCTTACCCTGTGCCTTTAATCCTCTCTTTGTCCCTCCACAGTTTATCTCCTTCCTCTCCTCTTCTCCTGTTGCTTTCTACTTATAATCCCCTTTCATCCATCTCATTGTGTTCACCGTGCTCATTAACCTGTCTGTATTCTGTGCGTGTTTTTGTCCCCTCTGTTACTGTAACTTGTCATTTAGCCTCTGAAGAAGATCCTGCTAGGATCGAAACGTCAGGCCAACTTACTTTTACACACCTCTCTACTTATTGTTAGGTTGATGTATATTAGGGTTGTGCATAATGAGTTTTATCTGTTTCTCTCTACTATTGGTAGGATGATGTATATTAGGGTTGTACATATTGAGTTTTATCTGTTCCTCTCTACTTATTGGTAGGTTGATGTATATTAAGGTTGTACATATTGAGTTTTATATGTTCCTCTCTACTTATTGGTAGGGTGACATATATTAGGGTTGTACATATTGAGTTTTATCCGTTCCTCTCTACTTATTGGTAGGTTGATGTATTTTAGGGTTGTACATATTGAGTTTCATCCGTTCCTCTTTACATATTGTTAGGTTGATGTATATTAGGGTTGTACGTATTGAGTTTTATTCATTCCTCTCTACTTATTGGTAGGGTGACATATATTCGGGTTGTACATATTGAGTTTTATCCGTTCCTCTCTACATATTGGTAGGATGACGTATATTAGGGTTGTTCATATTGAGTTTTATCCGTTCCTCTCTACTATTGGTAGGGTGACATATATTAGGGTTGTACATATTGAGTTTTATCCGTTCCTCTCTACTTATTGTTAGGTTGATGTATATTAGGGTTGTACAATTTGAGTTCATCCGTTCCTCTTAACTTATTGTTAGGTTGATGTTTATTAGGGTTGTACGTATTGAGTTTTATCTGTTTCTCTCTACTATTGGTAGTATGACATATATTAGGGTTGTACATATTGAGTTTTATCCGTTCCTCTCTACTTATTGTTAGGTTGATGTATATTAGGGTTGTGCACATTGAGTTTTATCTGTTTCTCTCTACTATTGGTAGGATGATGTATATTAGGGTTGTACATATTGAGTTTTATTTATTCCTCTACTTATTGTTAGGTTGATGTATATTTGGGTTGTACGTATTGAGTATTATTCATTCCTCTCTACTATTGGTAGGATGATGTATATTAGGGTTGTGCATATTGAGTTTTATTCATTCCTCTCTACTATTGGTAGGATGATGTATATTATGACCTGCAGAATATCTACAAACTGTTATTAATGTTACCATTGGTAGGATGATGTATATTATGACCTGCAGAATATCTACAAACTGTTATTAATGTTCAGACTATGCATCCTCAGGTCAGCTTACAAATACCAGCCCTGGACGAAAGAATCGTGTTCCTTTGTTCTTGAACAGTGCAAAGGAGAAAAGACAAGCAAGAGAGGTGATGTTCAGACGTTACCCCTTTATGGAGCTCTTTCAGAAGACAAAGGTACAATGAATTAACATATAACAGATTGGATGGGGGGAGGGTGGGGGGGGGGAGAATAACAGGAAATGTTGGAGTGGAAAGTGATAGTAAACTCAATATTACTTGGGTGAATAATAAAATTGTTCATTTGTACCTCAGAACTTCAAGCCTAACTCTATTTGTGTATGCATTTTGTGGAGAGCCATAATTCTTCTATACTAACAAACCTAGTGAATCTACAAAAATCTATGATTCATTCTTCCCTCCGGATTGAGAAAAGTGGAAATGATGCTATGTTTAGTAATTATGTCATAGTTGGAGGTCATCTTGTTAGATGCAAGCAAACAGGTGCTGGTAATACTATGCAAGCTAACATTTTGGTAACTTCCAGTTTACATTTTTTCAGACTTATTTTATTTTGTCAATGAGTGTGGAAGGCTGTTACTGCGGACTTAATGGTACTTTGTTTCCTGTTTTGCCTCCTTTCAATAGCACAGAATAATATGTGTAGAAAGAAATTAATGGCAAAATCCTTTTCAAATAGACTTCTTGGTGCTTGATTACTCTTTCAAGGTTTCCTGTTCTTTCCTGTAGGACTTCCTGTTTTCTTTGTTGGTGGGCCAGCATGGGCTATGGATTGGTGTCCGATGCCTAATGATGTCCTTAACGAGTATGTAGCCATTAGCTGTTACAGGGACATGGACCAGTGCCAATTCTATGATGAAGTTGAACCATGCCCTGGACTCATACAAATTTGGGACCTCAGTAACATACAGAACAGGTACTCAAAATGCATGTACCTGAGCTGTGACGTCTTTGTTAAGATCATAAATGTTTTGTCAAGTAATTATTCAAGAAAGTAGTTGTGTAGTAGCAGGAAGCAGAGAGAAGTGTTTTTCCACTGGTCAAAAATGTACAGTAATAAATGAGCAAGGATGTCTGAAATGTCACTTATGTGAAGGAATCCAACCCATTAAACTAAACAGGGTATCTGAGGTCATGATAACTAAAAGCATTCTTCAGATTAAATGACCTTTGTAAATTAATACACTTCTTAGAAACTTCTGCAATAAAAGTTTGCCCCAGCAAGAGCAATACATAATGATGACCCTTCTGTTTCTCTGTAAGTGTACATCATGTGTTTTTACTTTACATTATTATCTTTTTTGCAGAATTCAGCCTCAGCCTGAAATGGTTCTAGGCATTGCACATGACTTTGGGTACACCAATGCTCTCCAGTGGTGTCCATCAGGGGGTTACCAGATCCCTGGCAATACCTCTGGTGGTAAAGATCTTCCCCGTCTTGGGCTTCTGGGAGCTGCTTGTTCGGTTGGATGTATTGTAATATATGCTGTTCCTCTCCTTGATGGCTGTCGGCAAGCAATTTATCGGCCAAGCCCGATAGCAATCTTTAAACCATCTAGAAGTGACCACTGGTTTGGACAGTGCTTATGTTTGGACTGGTCAAGACAAAAAGGTCATGCTAAGATAGCAGCTGGTTTTGGCAATGGTAATTTATGCTTCAGTTTGGTAATAGCCATTATTCTGTCAAGCAGAATTTTGAGTTTGTATAGCTGATGTCTCTAATGTTAATATAATCTCTGATGGGATAGCCTGTTTTGTTTGCTCATCTCTTATTCTATTAGACTAACCTGATGGCCTCCAAAACTAAACCACAGTCTACTCTCTGGATAGCTAGATTTCTATTGATTCTATTCTAGTTTCTTTGTATAGTCTGTCAGCCTCCAAAACTAAACCATAGTCTACTCTCTGGATAGCTAGATTTCTATTGATTATATTCTAGTTTCTTTGTATAGTCTGTCAGTCTCCAAACTTAGCCATAGTCTACTCTCTGGATAGCTAGACTTCTATTGATTATATTCTAGTTTCTTTGTATAGTCTGTCAGTCTCCAAACTAAACCATAGTCTACTCTCTGGATAGCTAGACTTCTATTGATTATATTCTAGTTTCTTTGTATAGTCTGTCAGCCTCCAAAACTAAACCATAGTCTACTCTCTGGATAGCTAGATTTCTATTGATTCTATTCTAGTTTCTTTGTATAGTCTGTCAGTCTCCAAACTAAACCATAGTCTACTCTCTGGATAGCTAGACTTCTATTGATTATATTCTAGTTTCTTTGTATAGTCTGTCAGTCTCCAAACTTAGCCATAGTCTACTCTCTGGATAGCTAGATTTCTATTGATTATATTCTAGTTTCTTTGTATAGTCTGTCAGTCTCCAAACTTAGCCATAGTCTACTCTCTGGATAGCTAGATTTCTATTGATTATATTCTAGTTTCTTTGTATAGTCTGTCAGTCTCCAAACTTAGCCATAGTCTACTCTCTGGATAGTTAGACTTCTATTGATTATATTCTAGTTTCTTTGTATAGTCTGTCAGTCTCCAAACTAAACCATAGTCTACTCTCTGTATAGCTAGATTTCTATTGATTATATTCTAGTTTCTTTGTATAGTCTGACAGCCTCCAAAACTAAACCATAGTCTACTCTCTGGATAGCTAGATTTCTATTGATTATATTCTAGTTTCTTTGTATAGTCTGACAGCCTCCAAAACTAAACCATAGTCTACTCTCTGGATAGCTAGATTTCTATTGATTCTATTCTAGTTTCTTTGTATAGTCTGTCAGTCTCCAAACTTAGCCATAGTCTACTCTCTGGATAGCTAGATTTCTATTGATTCTATTCTAGTTTCTTTGTATAGTCTGTCAGTCTCCAAACTTAGCCATAGTCTACTCTCTGGATAGCTAGATTTCTATTGATTCTATTCTAGTTTCTTTGTATAGTCTGTCAGTCTCCAAACTTAGCCATAGTCTACTCTCTGGATAGCTAGATTTCTATTGATTATATTCTAGTTTCTTTGTATAGTCTGTCAGTCTCCAAACTTAGCCATAGTCTACTCTCTGGATAGCTAGATTTCTATTGATTATATTCTAGTTTCTTTGTATAGTCTGTCAGTCTCCAAACTTAGCCATAGTCTACTCTCTGGATAGCTAGATTTCTATTGATTATATTCTAGTTTCTTTGTATAGTCTGTCAGTCTCCAAACTAAACCATAGTCTACTCTCTGGATAGCTAGATTTCTATTGATTATATTCTAGTTTCTTTGTATAGTCTGTCAGTCTCCAAACTAAACCACAGTCTACTCTCTGGATAGCTAGACTTCCATTGATTATATTCTAGTTTCTTTGTATAGTCTGTCAGTCTCCAAACTTAGCCATAGTCTACTCTCTGGATAGTTAGACTTCTATTGATTATATTCTAGTTTCTTTGTATAGTCTGACAGTCTCCAAACTAAACCATAGTCTACTCTCTGGATAGCTAGACTTCTATTGATTATATTCTAGTTTCTTTGTATAGTCTGTCAGTCTCCAAACTTAGCCATAGTCTACTCTCTGGATAGCTAGACTTCTATTGATTATATTCTAGTTTCTTTGTATAGTCTGTCAGTCTCCAAACTTAGCCATAGTGTACTCTCTGGATAGCTAGACTTCTATTGATTATATTCTAGTTTCTTTGTATAGTCTGTCAGTCTCCAAACTAAACCATAGTGTACTCTCTGGATAGCTAGATTTCTATTGATTATATTCTAGTTTCTTTGTATAGTCTGTCAGTCTCCAAACTAAACCATAGTCTACTCTCTGGATAGCTAGATTTCTATTGATTATATTCTAGTTTCTTTGTATAGTCTGTCAGTCTCCAAACTTAGCCATAGTTTACTCTGTGTGGATAGCCTGGCTTCAATCTAACCTGTGCAAATCTCTCTGTCTATTTACCTGGCAGCCTGTATTCAAAACAATTATCTTCTCCCTAGATAACTTCATTCCACTCTAAACTATTTGTTTTTTAGTGTGTAGTCTGATTGCCTCTAATGATAACCCTGGTCTATTCTCTAGCTAGCTAGGTTTAAGCTAAGTCGTACAAGTCTCTTTATCTGTATAGTTTAATGGACTCCAAACTAAAACAAAGTTACTCTCTTTGCATAGCCTGGCTTCAATCTAGACCTGAAACCTCATGGTTAGTTCATTAAGCCTGATGTAGCTTTCAACCTAACTCATGACATACCCTCAAGATAGCTTGTGAACTCTCTGGCCTTGAAAAGCTACATCATATTGTACAAGTTAACTATCTGGCCTTGAAAAGCTACATCATATTGTACAAGTTAAGTATGCATATAAGTTATCTTACTTTCCTAGTATAACTAGATCATAGTGTAAAAGTTACCTGTGTGACCTAATGTCGCTACATCATAGTCTATTAGTTATCTTACTATTGTAGCATATCATCATCTGTACCATGTTTTAAATTGCTGTCCTATTTTATGGGTGTCAGGTTTCATGTAAGTTATAAATATACCCAAAATATTTTGGAACTGATAAAAAATTGTTTTTAAACAAGTTGTACTCATTTTCACAGGAACTGTTGCCATTTGGAATATTTGTAAAACCTCACACCTTTTGAGAGACAACAGTGGCCATTTGTATCCAGTGCAGCTGTTACATGTGGGGCATTCTATACTGTCTTCAGTGTCACTCAATCCATCAGGTAGGAGCTGCTATATAGTTAGCAAATATTTCCAACCTAACAGTTCTTTTCAATCACATTAGCAAGAAAATCAGTTCATAAAAGATAATCCCAGGTTCTAGTACCATTTCTCAACAAATGCTTGTTCTCATAGCATACTACTTGTCACTGTGTGCTAGATGTTGCAGTACTGACAATTGATGTTTGTTTCTTGGCTTTTATTAATCACTGTTGTTTGTTTGTTTCTATTAGAGAATCCTTGTTGGTTGTTTGTTTCTTTGTTACTATTAGAGAATCACTGTTGGTTGTTTGTTTCTTTGTTACTTTTAGAGAATCCTTGTTGGTTGTTTGTTTCTTTGTTTCTGTTAGAGAATCACTGTTGGTTGTTTGTTTCTTTGTTACTATTAGAGAATCCTTGTTGGTTGTTTGTTTCTTTGTTTCTGTTAGAGAATCACTGTTGGTTGTTTGTTTCTTTGTTTCTGTTAGAGAATCACTGTTGGTTGTTTGTTTCTTTGTTTCTATTAGAGAATCACTGTTGGTTGTTTGTTTCTTTGTTACTTTTAGAGAATCCTTGTTGGTTGTTTGTTTCTTTGTTTCTGTTAGAGAATCACTGTTGGTTGTTTGTTTCTTTGTTTCTGTTAGAGAATCACTGTTGGTTGTTTGTTTCTTTGTTACTATTAGGGAATCACTGTTGGTTGTTTGTTTCTTTGTTTCTGTTAGAGAATCCTTGTTGGTTGTTTGTTTCTATTAGAGAATCCTTGTTGGTTGTTTGTTTCTTTGTTTCTGTTAGAGAATCACTGTTGGTTGTTTGTTTCTTTGTTTCTGTTAGAGAATCACTGTTGGTTGTTTGTTTCTTTGTTACTATTAGGGAATCACTGTTGGTTGTTTGTTTCTTTGTTTCTGTTAGAGAATCCTTGTTGGTTGTTTGTTTCTATTAGAGAATCCTTGTTGGTTGTTTGTTTCTTTGTTACTATTAGAGAATCCTTGTTGGTTGTTTGTTTCTATTAGAGAATCCTTGTTGGTTGTTTGTTTCTTTGTTTCTATTAGAGAATCACTGTTGGTTGTTTGTTTCTTTGTTACTATTAGAGAATCCTCGTTGGTTGTTTGTTTCTTTGTTACTATTAGAGAATCCTCGTTGGTTGTTTGTTTCTTTGTTTCTATTAGAGAATCACTGTTGGTTGTTTGTTTCTTTGTTACTTTTAGAGAATCCTTGTTGGTTGTTTGTTTCTTTGTTTCTATTAGAGAATCACTGTTGGTTGTTTGTTTCTTTGTTTCTATTAGAGAATCACTGTTGGTTGTTTGTTTCTTTGTTACTTTTAGAGAATCCTTGTTGGTTGTTTGTTTCTTTGTTTCTGTTAGAGAATCCTTGTTGGTTGTTTGTTTCTTTGTTACTATTAGAGAATCACTGTTGGTTGTTTGTTTCTATTAGAGAATCCTTGTTGGTTGTTTGTTTCTTTGTTACTATTAGAGAATCCTTGTTGGTTGTTTGTTTCTTTGTTTCTGTTAGAGAATCACTGTTGGTTGTTTGTTTCTTTGTTTCTATTAGAGAATCACTGTTGGTTGTTTGTTTCTTTGTTTCTGTTAGAGAATCACTGTTGGTTGTTTGTTTCTTTGTTACTATTAGAGAATCCTTGTTGGTTGTTTGTTTCTTTGTTACTATTAGAGAATCCTTGTTGGTTGTTTGTTTCTTTGTTTCTGTTAGAGAATCACTGTTGGTTGTTTGTTTCTTTGTTTCTATTAGAGAATCACTGTTGGTTGTTTGTTTCTTTGTTTCTATTAGAGAATCACTGTTGGTTGTTTGTTTCTTTGTTACTATTAGAGAATCCTCGTTGGTTGTTTGTTTCTTTGTTACTATTAGAGAATCCTCGTTGGTTGTTTGTTTCTTTGTTTCTATTAGAGAATCACTGTTGGTTGTTTGTTTCTTTGTTACTATTAGAGAATCCTTGTTGGTTGTTTGTTTCTTTGTTTCTATTAGAGAATCACTGTTGGTTGTTTGTTTCTTTGTTTCTATTAGAGAATCACTGTTGGTTGTTTGTTTCTTTGTTTCTATTAGAGAATCACTGTTGGTTGTTTGTTTCTTTGTTACTATTAGAGAATCCTTGTTGGTTGTTTGTTTCTTTGTTTCTATTAGAGAATCACTGTTGGTTGTTTGTTTCTATTAGAGAATCACTGTTGGTTGTTTGTTTCTTTGTTACTATTAGAGAATCCTTGTTGGTTGTTTGTTTCTTTGTTTCTATTAGAGAATCACTGTTGGTTGTTTGTTTCTTTGTTTCTATTAGAGAATCACTGTTGGTTGTTTGTTTCTTTGTTTCTATTAGAGAATCACTGTTGGTTGTTTGTTTCTTTGTTACTATTAGAGAATCCTTGTTGGTTGTTTGTTTCTTTGTTTCTATTTAGAGAATCACTGTTGGTTGTTTGTTTCTTTGTTTCTATTAGAGAATCACTGTTGGTTGTTTGTTTCTTTGTTACTATTAGAGAATCACTGTTGGTTGTTTCTTTCTTTGTTTCTATTAGAGAATCACTGTTGGTTGTTTGTTCTTTGTTACTATTAGAGAATCCTTGTTGGTTGTTTGTTTCTTTGTTTCTATTAGAGAATCACTGTTGGTTGTTTATTCTCTTTGTTTCAAATAGGGATTGATGATTAACTGTTACTTCCCTTTGTTCCTTTAAGAAACTCACTGTTTGTTGTTTCTTTCTTTAACAGTATCATGCACTATTTGTTGCTCCTTTTCTGGCTTTGTTTATACAGTACCTTCAATATTTATGAAATTATTCTTGTTTTGTAATTCAACAAGCTCAATACCAGATTGATACTTTGAATTTTGTTTTAGGTGTTTTTGATTCCTGGCTGTTTTTGATTCCTGGCTGTTATTGATTCCTGGTTGTAATTGATTCCTGGCTGTTATTGAGGCAAAAGGAATCTTTGTTTCTTATAAGATAATAAGATAAGATGTGTATGTGTGTGAAAAAGAAAAGTGTGTCAAGCAAATCCTGATGCCCATTGCCTTCAAACATGGTGGGCATCCATGGGTGTGGGATATAGTGCCTTGGTGACTTATGATGTCATACTGTCACGGTTCACAGGTCAAACAACCATTATGCCCATATGATAGAATAGCCGAAATCCTATAACCAATGTGGTTTATCAGACTGCAAGTCAATGAATATAAAATGCCAAAGTTCACATAATCAAGGCGGTAAAAGGTTAGTTAAAAACATACATTTCTTACACTTTGTGTATGATGCTGTTAAACCTTGTCAGAGGGATCATAAAATCATGGTTTCAGTGATTAAGTAGTTGATCTTTGATCAGTTGGATGCTTTTCCCCAGTCAGCTACAATATCACACCCAAATCAGTGCAAAAATGTCCAATTCTTGTAGATACCACACATGTACAGTATTCTGTTGTTATATCTTTGTTTCCCACATACCCAGTTCATGAAATCATTTTTCCAACTCTAGCCTGGTACCACACATGTACAGTAATCTATAAAAGATTCATGCACTATTTCCGTTTGTCAACTTTTCTGTAGATTGCAGCCACTTAACTGTATCAGTACTATAACTGTCCTCCATTTTAGAGAAGGGTTACACTTTCAGTTCCTTGGTGGTTGCAACACTTGCTATACTACCATATTGTGTAAGAATTAAGTTGGATTACTTAACTGTATTAGTTAACTGGATTACTTAACTGTATCAGTTCTATAACTGTCCTCCATTTTAGAGAAGGGTTACACTTTCAGTTCCTTGATGGTTGCAACACTTGCTATACTACCATATTGTGTAAGAATTAAGTTGGATTACTTAACTGTATTAGTTAACTGGATTACTTAATTGTATCAGTTCTATAACTGTCCTCCATTTAAGAGAAGGGTTACACTTTCAGTTCCTTGATGGTTGCAACACTTGCTATACTACCATATTGTGTAAGAATTAAGTTGGATTACTTAACTGTATTAGTTAACTGGATTACTTAACTGTATCAGTTCTATAACTGTCCTCCATTTAAGAGAAGGGTTACACTTTCAGTTCCTTGATGGTTGCAACACTTGCTATAGTACCATATTGTGTAAGAATTAAGTTGGATTACCTAACTGTATTAGTTAACTGGATTACTTAACTGTATCAGTTCTATAACTGTCCTCCATTTAAGAGAAGGGTTACACTTTCAGTTCCTTGATGGTTGCAACACTTGCTATACTACCATATTGTGTAAGAATTAAGTTGGATTACTCAACTGTATTAGTTAACTGGATTACTTAACTGTATCAGCTCTATAACTGTCCTCCATTTAAGAGAAGGGTTACACTTTCAGTTCCTTGATGGTTGCAACACTTGCTATACTACCATATTGTGTAAGAATTAAGTTGGATTACTCAACTGTATTAGTTAACTGGATTACTTAACTGTATCAGCTCTATAACTGTCCTCCATTTAAGAGAAGGGTTACACTTTCAGTTCCTTGATGGTTGTAACACTTGCTATACTACCATATTGTGTAAGAATTAAGTTGGATTACTTAACTGTATTAGTTAACTGGATTACTTAACTGTATCAGTTCTATAACTGTCCTCCATTTAAGAGAAGGGTTACACTTTCAGTTCCTTGATGGTTGCAACACTTGCAATACTACCATATTGTGTAAGAATTAAGTTGGATTACTTAACTGTATTAGTTAACTGGATTACTTAACTGTATCAGTTCTATAACTGTCCTCCATTTTAGAGAAGGGTTACACTTTCAGTTCCTTGATGGTTGCAACACTTGCTATACTACCATATTGTGTAAGAATTAAGTTGGATTACTTAACTGTATTAGTTAACTGGATTACTTAACTGTATCAGTTCTATAACTGTCCTCCATTTAAGAGAAGGGTTACACTTTCAGTTCCTTGGTGGTTGTAACACTTGCTATACTACCATATTGTGTAAGAATTAAGTTGGATTACTTAACTGTATTAGTTAACTGGATTACTTAACTGTATCAGTTCTATAACTGTCCTCCATTTAAGAGAAGGGTTACACTTTCAGTTCCTTGATGGTTGCAACACTTGCTATACTACCATATTGTGTAAGAATTAAGTTGGATTACTTAACTGTATTAGTTAACTGGATTACTTAACTGTATCAGCTCTATAACTGTCCTCCATTTAAGAGAAGGGTTACACTTTCAGTTCCTTGGTGGTTGTAACACTTGCTATACTACCATATTGTGTAAGAATTAAGTTGGATTACTTAACTGTATTAGTTAACTGGATTACTTAACTGTATCAGTTCTATAACTGTCCTCCATTTTAAAGAAGGGTTACACTTTCAGTTCCTTGATGGTTGCAACACTTGCTATACTACCATATTGTGTAAGAATTAAGTTGGATTACTTAACTGTATTAGTTAACTGGATTACTTAATTGTATCAGTTCTATAACTGTCCTCCATTTAAGAGAAGGGTTACACTTTCAGTTCCTTGATGGTTGCAACACTTGCTATACTACCATATTGTGTAAGAATTAAGTTGGATTACTTAACTGTATTAGTTAACTGGATTACTTAATTGTATCAGTTCTATAACTGTCCTCCATTTAAGAGAAGGGTTACACTTTCAGTTCCTTGATGGTTGCAACACTTGCTATACTACCATATTGTGTAAGAATTAAGTTGGATTACTTAACTGTATTAGTTAACTGGATTACTTAACTGTATCAGTTCTATAACTGTCCTCCATTTAAGAGAAGGGTTACACTTTCAGTTCCTTGATGGTTGCAACACTTGCTATAGTACCATATTGTGTAAGAATTAAGTTGGATTACCTAACTGTATTAGTTAACTGGATTACTTAACTGTATCAGTTCTATAACTGTCCTCCATTTAAGAGAAGGGTTACACTTTCAGTTCCTTGATGGTTGCAACACTTGCTATACTACCATATTGTGTAAGAATTAAGTTGGATTACTTAACTGTATTAGTTAACTGGATTACTTAACTGTATCAGTTTTATAACTGTCCTCCATTTAAGAGAAGGGTTACACTTTCAGTTCCTTGATGGTTGCAACACTTGCTATACTACCATATTGTGTAAGAATTAAGTTGGATTACTTAACTGTATTAGTTAACTGGATTACTTAACTGTATCAGTTCTATAACTGTCCTCCATTTTAGAGAAGGGTTACACTTTCAGTTCCTTGATGGTTGCAACACTTGCTATACTACCATATTGTGTAAGAATTAAGTTGGATTACTTAACTGTATTAGTTAACTGGATTACTTAACTGTATCAGTTCTATAACTGTCCTCCATTTTAGAGAAGGGTTACACTGTCAGTTCCTTGATGGTTGCAACACTTGCTATACTACCATATTGTGTAAGAATTAAGTTGGATTAGATTACTGTATTAGTTAACTGGATTACTTAACTGTATCAGTTCTATAACTGTCCTCCATTTTAAAGAAGGGTTACACTTTCAGTTCCTTGATGGTTGCAACACTTGCTATACTACCATATTGTGTAAGAATTAAGTTGGATTACTTAACTGTATTAGTTAACTGGATTACTTAACTGTATCAGTTCTATAACTGTCCTCCATTTTAGAGAAGGGTTACACTTTCAGTTCCTTGGTGGTTGCAACACTTGCTATACTACCATATTGTGTAAGAATTAAGTTGGATTACCTAACTGTATGAGTTAAGTGGATTACTTAACTGTATCAGTTCTATAACTGTCCTCCATTTTAGAGAAGGTTACACTTTCAGTTCCTTGATGGTTGCAACACTTGCTATACTACCATATTGTGTAAGAATTAAGTTGGATTACTTAACTGTATTAGTTAACTGGATTACTTAACTGTATCAGTTTTATAACTGTCCTCCATTTAAGAGAAGGGTTACACTTTCAGTTCCTTGATGGTTGCAACACTTGCTATACTACCATATTGTGTAAGAATTAAGTTGGATTACTTAACTGTATTAGTTAACTGGATTACTTAACTGTATCAGTTCTATAACTGTCCTCCATTTAAGAGAAGGGTTACACTTTCAGTTCCTTGATGGTTGCAACACTTGCTATACTACCATATTGTGTAAGAATTAAGTTGGATTACTTAACTGTATTAGTTAACTGGATTACTTAACTGTATCAGTTCTATAACTGTCCTCCATTTAAGAGAAGGGTTACACTTTCAGTTCCTTGATGGTTGCAACACTTGCTATACTACCATATTGTGTAAGAATTAAGTTGGATTACTTAACTGTATTAGTTAACTGGATTACTTAACTGTATCAGTTCTATAGTTCTGTCCTCCATTTAAGAGAAGGGTTACACTTTCAGTTCCTTGATGGTTGCAACACTTGCTATACTACCATATTGTGTAAGAATTAAGTTGGATTACCTCACTGTATTAGTTAACTGGATTACTTAACTGTATCAGTTCTATAACTGTCCTCCATTTAAGAGAAGGTTACACTTTCAGTTCCTTGATGGTTGCAACACTTGCTATACTACCATATTGTGTCAGAATTAAGTTGGATTACTTAACTGTATTAGTTAACTGGATTACTTAACTGTATCAGTTCTATAACTGTCCTCCATTTAAGAGAAGGGTTACACTTTCAGTTCCTTGATGGTTGCAACACTTGCTATACTACCATATTGTGTAAGAATTAAGTTGGATTACTTAACTGTATTAGTTAACTGGATAACTTAACTGTATTAGTTCTATAACTGTCCTCCATTTTAGAGTTGGTTACACTTTCAGATCCTTGATGGTGTCTATGCTACCATATTGTGTAAGAATTAAGTTGGATTAGATTACTGTATTAGTTAACTGGATTACTTAACTGTATCAGTTCTATAACTGTCCTCCATTTAAGAGAAGGGTTACACTTTCAGATCCTTGATGGTGTCTATGCTACCATATTGTGTAAGAATTTAGCTGCAATATCATTGATGATCTAATTGTTAGCATAATTGGCACAGCCAGTGGAGCTAATACACAGTGTCTATCTATCTATCTATCTATTGTCTATCTATCTATCTATCTATTTATTGTCTGTCTGTCTGTCAACAGTACCTAAAAGTATGTTGCTTACAGGCCATATGCTCAGTCAAGATCATAGGGGCTTTTGCTTACGTTTACACATAAAGTAGGTCAATGTCATTTGGGGTCAAGGCAGATCCAACTTTAAATCCTTTAAAATGCTTATTTTCCTATGGTGTAATCTGATCTGGATGAAAATTTGTGTCAGTTGGTCAGTTGATGAAGGGGCACAACAGTTGTACAATGGTAACAGGTCCAAGGTCATTTCACAAAGTTATTAAATGAAATAGTGAATTATTTTTCAAACAAATATTCTTTGTTTGGGGTAAATCTAACTTTGACCTAAGTTGGTAACAATAGTCAGCTGATAGTGGGTTAAAAGAAAGTGTGCAGTAATGGAAGTTCAAAGATTATATGATGCTATAAGCTGGCAAACGGAAGGTGGCTTTAACCTGCATTTTTTGTGGAGGCTTGCTCAGACTTTCGCAACCTTGATCTAAACAATTCAGTCTTCAAGTGGAACAATATGAAGAAGAAGATTATTTATTTCTACATTCCATATCAATTCCATATGAATGCTACCATAACAGTGCATAGGAGTAACAATTGAATTCACCACAGTTGAACAGAAAATTGAACAGCAAATAATACAATTGATATAAATGTAAATGGAAGTAGAGGAACCAGAAATAAGTCATGTAAATGGAAGTAGAGGAACCAGAAATAAACCAAGCTCTTTGAGTCTGATCCCTGTCTTAAGCAGTATGCAATATAGTTCAGAGCTCATTTGGAAATGATACAGGCGGACACATGACATTGGTTACAGTACATGGCAAGTTATCTCAGTCGTTGTGCCTCTCTTTGACAGACTCTTCACTTTGTTGAGGTCAACAGGGTCAAAATTTGTCAAGGGAACCAAAGCATTACCCATAGATAAGTTAAATCCAGTGGTCAAACTGCCCAGGTTTGATGTCAATCAAATGAAAATTTATCTTTATGGGTTATTAACTGTCAAACATTTAAGTGAAGAATGGGTTTGAGCCCATCTACTGTATTAGTTAAGTGGTCTACATTAGGAGTTAGTTGCAATGCAGTGGATGGATTCTGTCAATTGCAACAAATGTTTTCCTTGCTGGATATAAGACAATTGTTTCATGTCTGCACAAATTTGGAAATGATAAACTTGGAGAAGGAGGCCAAGCTCATTTCTCTTCAGAATGAAACTAAACTAAATCATTTTCAGATTCCAAAGAGAATATTTATGTTGGAAGTTACTGACAAGATTCCATCACCTGAAAGAGGACACTGTCGTGATAAGCAACAGTATATCAAATTGGTTTATTACCTGTTGCACACAGACAACATGGAATGGCACTGTTGTGATAAGCAACGGTATCTCAAATTGGTTTATTACCTGTTACAGACATACAACATGGAATGGCACTGTCGTGATAAGCAACGGTATCTCCAATTGGTTTATTATCTGTTGCACACAGACAACATGGAATGGCACTGTCGTGATAAGCAACAGTATCTCAAATTGGTTTATTACCTGTTACACACAGACAACATGGAATGGCACTGTCGTGATAAGCAACAGCATATCAAATTGGTTTATTATCTGTTGCACACAGACAACATGGAATGGCAGTGTTGTGACAAGCAACAGTATATCAAATTGGTTTATTACCTGTTGCACACAGACAACATGGAATGGCACTGTTGTGACAAGCAACAGTATATCAAATTGGTTTATTATCTGTTGCACACAGACAACATGGAATGGCAGTGTTGTGACAAGCAACAGTATCTCAAATTGGTTTATCACCTGTTACACACAGACAACATGGAATGGCAGTGTTGTGACAAGCAACAGTATATCAAATTGGTTTATTACCTGTTGCACACAGACAACATGGAATGGCACTGTTGTGACAAGCAGTAGTATCTCAAATTGGTTTATTACCTGTTACACACAGACAACATGGAATGGCAGTGTTGTGACAAGCAACAGGATCTCCAATTGGTTTATTACCTGTTACACACAGACAACATGGAATGGCACTGTTGTGACAAGCAGTAGTATCTCAAATTGGTTTATTACCTGTTGCACACAGACAACATGGAATGGCAGTGTTGTGACAAGCAACAGTATATCAAATTGGTTTATTATCTGTTGCACACGGACAACATGGAATGGCAGTGTTGTGACAAGCAACAGTATCTCAAATTGGTTTATCACCTGTTACACACAGACAACATGGAATGGCAGTGTTGTGACAAGCAACAGTATCTCAAATTGGTTTATTACCTGTTGCACACAGACAACATGGAATGGCACTGTTGTGACAAGCAGTAGTATCTCAAATTGGTTTATTACCTGTTACACACAGACAACATGGAATGGCAGTGTTGTGACAAGCAACAGTATATCAAATTGGTTTATTACCTGTTGCACACAGACAACATGGAATGGCAGTGTTGTGACAAGCAGTAGTATATCAAATTGGTTTATTATCTGTTGCACACAGACAACATGGAATGGCAGTGTTGTGACAAGCAACAGTATATCAAATTGGTTTATTATCTGTTGCACACAGACAACATGGAATGGCACTGTTGTGACAAGCAACAGTATATCAAATTGGTTTATTATCTGTTGCACACAGACAACATGGAATGGCAGTGTTGTGACAAGCAACAGGATCTCAAATTGGTTTATTACCTGTTGCACACAGACAACATGGAATGGCAGTGTTGTGACAAGCAACAGTATATCAAATTGGTTTATTACCTGTTGCACACAGACAACATGGAATGGCACTGTTGTGACAAGCAGTAGTATATCAAATTGGTTTATTACCTGTTGCACACAGACAACATGGAATGGCAGTGTTGTGACAAGCAGTAGTATCTCAAATTGGTTTATTACCTGTTGCACACAGACAACATGGAATGGCACTGTTGTGACAAGCAACAGTATCTCAAATTGGTTTAATATCTGTTGCACACAGACAACATGGAATGGCAGTGTTGTGACAAGCAGTAGTATATCAAATTGGTTTATTACCTGTTGCACACAGACAACATGGAATGGCAGTGTTGTGACAAGCAGTAGTATCTCAAATTGGTTTATTACCTGTTGCACACAGACAACATGGAATGGCACTGTTGTGACAAGCAACAGTATCTCAAATTGGTTTATTATCTGTTGCACACAGACAACATGGAATGGCACTGTTGTGACAAGCAGCAATGGCTCAAATTGGTTTATCATTTTGTTACACACAGACAACATGGTGTTTGAACTATAAAAGTTTGTGAAAGTCACTTTGTAAAAGTCAATTGCGCTACAATATGTTGATGTTCTAATTTTGTCCACAGATGATCACTACCTGTTAGTGGTTGGTTCTGATAGACTCACCTCTATATGGGATACAAGGAACCCTGACTGTGCCCTTAATGATGTTTCATACTGTACTTCTGTGGACTGCCATTGGCCTCTCTATCATAATGTTGGCTTTGTTTCCACAGAGAAGACAAGTGAAAGGTAATACTATGGGAATTATTAAAACATCTGCAGCATCTTCAGAGTGGTGCAGCAGCAATATGACATGACTGTGTTTCTGTAGGAACAAAACTAAGTGGTAATTGGATGTCTATGCATTCACAGAAATAATATTAAAGAAAAAACATTGTATAATGTGACAGATCATGATGATATCAGGACATTGTTGTATGGTGTGACCGAATATAATGTTGATATCAGGACATTGTTGTATGGTGTGACAGATCATATTGATGATATCAGGACATTGTTGGATGATGTGGCAGAACATGTTGATGATATCATGACATTGTTGTATGGTGTGACAGATCATATTGGTGATATCATGGCATTATTGTATGGTGTGACAAAACATGTTTATGATATCAGGACATTGTTGTATGGTGGGACAGATCATATTGATGATATCAGGACATTATTGTATGGTGTGACAGAACATAATGTTGATATCAGGACATTGTTGTATGGTGTGACAGAACATAATGTTGATATCAGGACATTGTTGTATGGTGTGACAGATCATATTGGTGATATCAGGACATTGTTGTTTGGTGTGACAAAACATGTTGATGATATCATGACATTATTGTATGGTGTGACAGATCATATAGTTGATATCAGGACATTGTTGTATGGTGTGACAGAATGCTATGTTGATATCAGGACATTGTTGTATACTGTGCGGGAACATTCTGTTGATATCAGGACATTTTTGCATAATGTGGCAGATCATAATGTTGATATCAGGACATTGCACATATATTGTGCCAGAAAATTATGTTGATATCAGGACATTGTTGTATACTGTGCAGGAACATTATGTTGATATCAGGACATTGTTGTATACTGTGCAGGAACATTATGTTGATATCAGGACATTGTTGTATACTGTGCAGGAACATTATGTTGATATCAGGAGATTGTTGCATACTGTGCGGGAACATTATGTTGATATCAGGAGATTGTTGTATACTGTGTGGGAACATTATGTTGATATCAGGAGATTGTTGTATACTGTGTGGGAACATTATGTTGATATCAGGAGATTGTTGTATACTGTGTGGGAACATTATGTTGATATCAGGAGATTGTTGTATACTGTGCAGGAACATTATGTTGATATCAGGAGATTGTTGCATACTGTGCGGGAACATTATGTTGATATCAGGAGATTGTTGTATACTGTGTGGGAACATTATGTTGATATCAGGAGATTGTTGTATACTGTGTGGGAACATTATGTTGATATCAGGAGATTGTTGCATACTGTGCGGGAACATTATGTTGATATCAGGAGATTGTTGCATACTGTGCGGGAACATTATGTTGATATCAGGACATTGTTGTATACTGTGCAGGAACATTATGTTGATATCAGGAGATTGTTGCATACTGTGCGGGAACATTATGTTGATATCAGGAGATTGTTGCATACTGTGCGGGAACATTATGTTGATATCAGGAGATTGTTGTATACTGTGTGGGAACATTATGTTGATATCAGGACATTGTTGTATACTGTGCGGGAACATGTTGATATCAGGAGATTGTTGTATACTGTGCGGGAACATTATGTTGATATCAGAAGATTGTTGCATGATGTGGCAGATCACAATGGTAACACTATGAACTGAAGTTTATAACACGATATTACTTTCTTTTGTTTCTGATTTTCCAGTTCCAAAGGCTGTAATGTGTACATGCTTGATGCTGGCTTACTGAAATATAGATCTACTATACTTCCCTTGCATGATATCATTTGGGTAAGCAAATTCTTGTTGTTCTCATTGCATGCCCTTGGTAGACTTTGAAGAGACTCAAAGTTCAAACATAAACTTGTATCTCAGTCAAATTGTGTGTGAATAGAACCAATAAGAATATGGTTCAGAGTACAATTACTGCTCTCTTTGTTAACATGGTTGTGAAAGACAGCTAAGTATTATTTTTGCCTGTCCTGCTCACTTCTCCTCTCTTCTCCTTCCCCTCTTCCATCCCCATCCTTTCATGACCCTCATCCCACCTTGATCTCTGCAAGTCTTTCATGCTATTGCTTTCTTTGTCCTTAGTCAATCAGCATATCTGATTGGATTCAATGTGTGGCAGCTGGTGATGAAGATGGTAAACTTGCAATTACATTGAACAATGCAGATACTGGGATGAGGATCTATAAGCCACGTAGTAAGGTTGCGGTAAGTCTGCTGGACTTTTAAGGTTCTTTCCTCACTTTATTGTAATCTCTTCATTGACATGATTTCTATCACTTCCAGCTAAATACTAGCTCCCTATTCTTGTACCTGTTATGCCATAAAAACAATGTAAGTTTCCTTGAATCACATCAAGTTCTATGATCCTCACCCTTATATCCCTACAGGGACTGCTTCCAACTCATGACTGAATAGCTCAGTTGGTATAACACAGGATTTGTTATCTTCAGGTCACTGGTTCCAATTCTATGATCCTCACCCTTATATCCCTACAGGGACTGCTTCCAACTCATGACTGAATAGCTCAGTTGGTATAGTACAGGATTTGTTATCATCAAGTTCTATGATCCTCACCCTTATATCCCTACAGGGACTGCTTCCAACTCATGACTGAATAGTTAAGTTGGTATAGCACAGGATTTGTTATCTTCAGGTCACTGGTTCCAATTCTATGATCCTCACCCATATAACCCTACAGGGACTGCTTCCAACTCATGACTGAATAGCTCAGTTGGTATAGCACAGGATTTGTTATCATCAAGTTCTATGATCCTCACCCTTATATCCCTACAGGGACTGCTTCCAACTCATGACTGAATAGTTAAGTTGGTATAGCACAGGATTTGTTATCATCAAGTTCTATGATCCTCACCCTTATATCCCTACAGGGACTGCTTCCAACTCATGACTGAATAGCTCAGTTGGTATAGCACAGGATTTGTTATCTTCAGGTCACTGGTTCCAATTCTATGATCCTCACCCTTATATCCCTACAGGGACTGCTTCCAACTCATGACTGAATAGCTCAGTTGGTATAGTACAGGATTTGTTATCATCAAGTTCTATGATCCTCACCCTTATATCCCTACAGGGACTGCTTCCAACTCATGACTTAATAGCTCAGTTGGTATAGCACGGGATTTGTTATCTTCAGGTCACTGGTTCCAATTCTATGATCCTCACCCTTATATCCCTACAGGGACTGCTTCCAACTCATGACTGAATAGCTCAGTTGGTATAGCACAGGATTTGTTATCTTCAGGTCACTGGTTCCTATTCTATTATCCTCACCCTTATATCCCTACATGGGCTGCTTCCAACTCATGACTGAATAGCTAAGTTGGTATAGCACAGGATTTGTTATCTTCAGGTCACTGGTTCCAATCCTGTTCTAGCTTAAATTTATTTGCTCTTTTCAACTCTTTTCTTATATAATTTCCCAATGATTTTGTTGTTGTTGGTTTACTCACACAGAATAATAAACTTACCAGTAATAACCACAATTTGTTTTCTGCAGGTTGTAACCCACATACTTATGGAGAATAAATCTGCAATACTGCAGATGAAGCACACATATGAAAGTATGAAAGATGGGGAAGTTAATGAGGAGAATTTGAAGGAGGAGCTGAATCAGGTTATCCTAGAAACCAAAGACAACTGTCTAAAAAGTAATAACAGTGCAATACTACCACCATTGATTGACTTTGAAGAGAGAAATGTGTCAATTGAAAGGTTTCAAAAGGTTGATGGAGACCATACTTACCCTCATAGTAACATACCTCATGATAATGTGGACAGTGCATCCCAAATGGATGTTACAGAAGCCAGGGAGTCTGTGGAGGAGCAAGAGAGGTTGCAGCAGGGTGATGGAGACCCTACTTACCCTCATAGTAACATACCTCATGATAATGTGGACAGTGCATCCCAAAAGGATGTTACAGAAGCCAGGGAGTCTGTGGAGGAGCAAGAGAGGTTGCAGCAGGGTGATGGAGACCCTACTTACCCTCATAGTAACATACCTCATGATAATGTGGACAGTGCAACCCAAATGGATGTTACAGAATCCAGGGAGTCTGTGGTGGAGGAGCAAGAGAGGTTGCAGCAGGGTGATGGAGACCCTACTTACCCTCATAGTAACATACTTCATGATAATGTGGACAGTGCATCCCAAAAAGATGTTACAGAAGCCAGGGAGTCTGTGGAGGAGCAAGAGAGGTTGCAGCAGGGTGATGGAGACCCTACTTACCCTCATAGTAACATACCTCATGATAATGTGGACAGTGTATCCCAAAAGGATGTTACAGAAGCCAGGGAGTCTGTGGAGGAGCAAGAGAGGTTGCAGCAGGGTGATGGAGACCCTACTTACCCTCATAGTAACATACCTCATGATAATGTGGACAGTGCATCCCAAATGGATGTTACAGAATCCAGGGAGTCTGTGGTGGAGGAGCAAGAGAGGTTGCAGCAGGGTGATGGAGACCCTACTTACCCTCATAGTAACATACTTCATGATAATGTGGACAGTGCATCCCAAAAAGATGTTACAGAAGCCAGGGAGTCTGTGGAGAAGCAAGAGAGGTTGCAGCAGGGTGATGGAGACCCTACTTACCCTCATAGTAACATACCTCATGATAATGTGGACAGTGCATCCCAAAAGGATGTTACAGAATCCAGGGAGTCTGTGGTGGAGGAGCAAGAGAGGTTGCAGCAGGGTGATGGAGACCCTACTTACCCTCATAGTAACATACTTCATGATAATGTGGACAGTGCTTCAAAAAAGGATGTTATAGAAGCCAGGGAGTCTGTGGAGGAGCAAGAGAGGTTGCAGCAGGGTGATGGAGACCCTACTTACCCTCATAGTAACATACTTCATGATAATGTGGACAGTGCTTCAAAAAAGGATGTTATAGAAGCCAGGGAGTCTGTGGAGGAGCAAGAGAGGTTGCAGCAGGGTGATGGAGACCCTACTTACCCTCATAGTAACATACCTCATGATAATGTGGACAGTGCATCCCAAAAGGATGTTACAGAAGCCAGGGAGTCTGTGGTGGAGGAGCAAGAGAGGTTGCAGCAGGGTGATGGAGACCCTACTTACCCTCATAGTAACGTACTTCATGATAATGTGGACAGTGCATCCCAAAAGGATGTTACAGAAGCCAGGGAGTCTGTGGAGGAGCAAGATAGGTTGCAGCAGGGTGATGGAGACCTTACTTACCCTCATAGTAACATACCTCATGATAATGTGGACAGTGCATCCCAAAAGGATGTTATAGAAGCCATGGAGTCTATTCATGTTAGTGAACAAATGGAAAATTTAAGTCATATGCATGAAAGTAAGGAAGATCCACTAAGGACTGAGATAGGAAAGAGGTGGAATAAGTTACTATCTGATGAAGATGATGAAATTGTAGAGAATGAACCAGAAGATGAAGAGAGTAATGAAGAGGAATTGACATATCAAGCAGCTGATGCTGTAAACCAACTTCATCCCAACGAAGATGAAGATAATACTAATTCAGTCATTGGCAGGAGGAAATATGAAAAGATGAAAGATGAAAGGATATTGATATCTAACCAGGAAAATGGAACATCACTGAACAACCAAAGCCAGAAACATGAAAAGATAAACACAGAAAACCCTGATGCTGACCCTGGACAACTGCGGCATAAAATTGACAACTTAATGCTCTCTTGCCGTACTATACTGGAAGATTCCTTGGAGAATTTGCAGGGAAAGCAAGCCAAGGATGAGTCCATGACAAAGAAAGGATCAATGACTCCAAAGAGGAAGCAATTAAGTCAAATGCAATATCCACTGGAAAAGAAACTTTGTATTGAAGATAAAGAATTTAACATGAAGGATATTCTGGGTGATTACTCAAAAGACACACAGAGACTAAACTGGAAGATGGGAGAAGATGACAAAGCAGATAATCTGAGATCAAAAATTGAAAGATACAGACAGAAATATGAGAGCGCTGTCGCAGAGAAGTGTGTGATATACAGAGATTACTTTGAGGTAAGTGTGCAGAATCTAATCTACAAGACACTGTCATATAATCACTGAAACAGGTACATTGATAACAAGACACTGTCATATAACCACTGAAACAGGTTCATTGATAACAAGACACTGTCATATAACCACTGAAACAGGTTCATTGATAACAAGACACTGGCATATAGTCAAAGCACCTAAACAGTCACATTGTAACTGTCTAACCACCATAACAGATACATTGATACAAAACACTATCATACAGTCAAACCACCATAACAGGTACATTGATGACAAAACACTGTCATACAGTCAAACCACCGAAACAGGTACATTGATACAAAACACTATCATACAGTCAAACCATCAAAACAGGTACATTGATGACAAAACACTGTCATACAGTCAAACCATCAAAACAGGTACATTGATACAAAACACTGTCATACTGTCTAACCATCATAACAGGTACATTGATGACAAAACACTGTCATACAGTCAAACCATCATAACAGGTACATTAATGACAAAACACTGTCATACAGTCAAACCATCAAAACAGGTACATTGATACAAAACACTATCATACAGTCAAACCATCAAAACAGGTACATTGATGACAAAACACTGTCATACAGTCAAACCATCAAAACAGGTACATTGATACAAAACAATGTCATACAGTCAAACCACCATAACAGGTACATTGAAGACAAAACACTGTCATACAGTCAAACCACCATAACAGGTACATTGATGACAAAACACTATCATACAGTCAAACCACTATAACAGGTACATTGATGACAAAACTGTCATACAGTCAAACCACTATAACAGGTACATTGATGACAAAACACTGTCATACAGTCAAACCACTATAACAGGTACATTGATACAAACACTGTCATACAGTCTAACCATCAAAACAGGTACATTGATGACAAAACACTGTCATACAGTCAAACCACTATAACAGGTACATTGATGACAAAACACTGTCATACAGTCAAACCACTATAACAGGTACATTGATACAAAACACTGTCATACAGTCAAACCACCATAACAGGTACATTGATGACAAAACACTGTCATACAGTCAAACCACCATAACAGGTACATTGATGACAAAACACTGTCATACAGTCTAACCACTATAACAGGTACATTGATGACAAAACACTGTCATACAGTCAAACCTCCATAACAGTAAATTGATACAAAACACTGTCATACAGTCAAACCACCATAACAGGTACAGTGATGACAAAACACTGTCATACAGTCAAACCACTATAACAGGTACATTGATGACAAAACACTGTCATACAGTCAAACCACTAAAACAGGTACATTGATGACAAAACAGTGACATACAGTCAAACCACTATAATAGGTACATTGATGACAAAACACTGTCATACAGTCTAACCATCATAACAGGTACATTGATGACAAAACACTGTCATACAGTCAAACCACCATAACAGGTACATTGATGACAAAACACTGTCATACAGTCTAACCACTATAACAGGTACATTGATGACAAAACACTGTCATACAGTCTAACCATCATAACAGGTACATTGATGACAAAACACTGTCATACAGTCAAACCACCATAACAGGTACATTGATGACAAAACACTGTCATACAGTCAAACCACCATAACAGGTACATTGATGACAAAACACTGTCATACAGTCTAACCATCATAACAGGTACATTGATGACAAAACACTATCATACAGTCAAACCACTATCACAGGTACATTGATACAAAACACTGTCATACAGTCAAGCCACCAAAAACAGGTACATTGATGACAAAACACTATCATACAGTCAAACCACCTAAACAGGTACATTGATACAAAACACTGTCATACAGTCAAACCACCAAAAACAGGTACATTGATGACAAAACACTGTTATACAGTCAAACCACCGAAACAGGTACATTGATACAAAACACTGTCATACAGTCTAACCATCAAAACAGGTACATTGTTGACAAAACACTGTCATACAGTCAAACCACTATAACAGGTACATTGATGACAAAACACTATCATACAGTCAAACCACCAAAACAGTAGCATTGATAACAAAACTCTTTCTTTCAGTCAAACCACCAAACATTACCATTGATTAAATAAATGGAAATTGAGTGATAATTTCCCAACTTGTGTTTCGTTTGCAGAGGTATTTTCTGAGTGAGTCTTGGAAAACTTCGTCTAAGATGGTTCTGACCAAACATCTGGATATTCAAAAGTCCTCAGAGGAATATCCTCTGAATGCTGTCACTAAGGTAAATATATGGGAGAACTCCATATCACTATGGTAACTATAAGTTTGAATTCCTTATTTGAATACTGTAACACGGTAATATATATGTGAATTGCATATTAGAACGCTGTCGCTAAGGTAACTATATGTGTGAACTGAGCGTTATGCTTGTAAACAAGGAGATGTCACCATTTGTCAAGTAAGGAAGCCTGTACACTACCTAACAGAAAAGCTCAGTGGTAGTGACATTCCTTTCAATTTAAATTAATTGTGCAGCTGAGCAGATCCTTTCTATGCAGTAATTATACAGTGGGGGAGGAGGGGCATGGTTAGGCTGTGCTAGCTTACAAGCCTTAAACTTACTAGAAAAAATATAAATTTGAAACTGCACAATATTACAGTAACCAAAAATTTAGGTTGTAATGGTCCTTTTTGAAATATTGATCTGTATCATGTACTAGTGAGCTGAATGATTATGTAATACTGTATCATTGCTATGTATCATATACTAGTGAGCTGACTGATTATGTAATACTGTATCATGTACCAGTGAGCTGAATGATTATGTAATACTGTATCATGTACTAGTGAGCTGACTGATTATGTAATACTGTATCATGTACTAGTGAGCTGACTGATTATGTAATACTGTATCATGTACTAGTGAGCTGACTGATTATGTAATATTGTATCATGTACTAGTGAGCTGATTGATTATGTAATACTGTATCATTGCTATGTATCATGTACTAGTGAGCTGACTGATTATGTAATACTGTATCATTGCTATGTATCATGTACTAGTGAGCTGACTGATTATGTAATACTGTATCATGTACCAGTGAGCTGAATGATTATGTAATACTGTATCATGTACTAGTGAGCTGACTGATTATGTAATACTGTATCATGTACTAGTGAGCTGATTGATTATGTAATACTGTATCATGTACTAGTGAGCTGACTGATTATGTAATACTGTATCATGTACTAGTGAGCTGACTGATTATGTAATACTGTATCATGTACTAGTGAGCTGATTGATTATGTAATACTGTATCATTGCTATGTATCATGTACTAGTGAGCTGACTGATTATGTAATACTGTATCATGTACCAGTGAGCTGAATGATTATGTAATACTGTATCATGTACTAGTGAGCTGACTGATTATGTAATACTGTATCATGTACTAGTGAGCTGATTGATTATGTAATACTGTATCATTGCTATGTATCATGTACCAGTGAGCTGACTGATTATGTAATACTGTATCATGTACTAGTGAGCTGACTGATTATGTAATACTGTATCATGTACTAGTGAGCTGACTGATTATGTAATACTGTATCATGTACTAGTGAGCTGATTGATTATGTAATACTGTATCATTGCTATGTATCATGTACTAGTGAGCTGACTGATTATGTAATACTGTATCATTGCTATGTATCATGTACTAGTGAGCTGACTGATTATGTAATACTGTATCATGTACTAGTGAGCTGATTGATTATGTAATACTGTATCATTGCTATGTATCATGTACTAGTGAGCTGACTGATTATGTAATACTGTATCATTGCTATGTATCATGTACTAGTGAGCTGACTGATTATGTAATACTGTATCATTGCTATGTATCATGTACTAGTGAGCTGACTGATTATGTAATATTGTATCATTGCTATGTATCATGTACTAGTGAGCTGATTGATTATGTAATACTGTATCATTGCTATGTATCATGTACTAGTGAGCTGACTGATTATGTAATACTGTATCATTGCTATGTATCATGTACCAGTGAGCTGAATGATTATGTAATACTGTGTCATGTACCAGTGAGCTGAATGATTATGTAATACTGTATCATGTACCAGTGAGCTGAATGATTATGTAATACTGTATCATGTACTAGTGAGCTGATTGATTATGTAATACTGTATCATTGCTATGTATCATGTACCAGTGAGCTGACTGATTATGTAATACTGTGTCATGTACCAGTGAGCTGAATGATTATGTAATACTGTATCATGTACTAGTGAGCTGACTGATTATGTAATACTGTATCATGTACTAGTGAGCTGATTGATTATGTAATACTGTATCATTGCTATGTATCATGTACTAGTGAGCTGACTGATTATGTAATACTGTATCATTGCTATGTATCATGTACTAGTGAGCTGACTGATTATGTAATACTGTATCATGTACTAGTGAGCTGAATGATTATGTAATACTGTATCATTGCTATGTATCATGTACTAGTGAGCTGATTGATTATGTAATACTGTATCATGTACACGGTGAGCTGACTGATTATGTAATACTGTTTCATGTACCAGTGAGCTGAATGATTATGTAACACTGTTTCATGTACCAGTGAGCTGAATGATTATGTAACACTGTTTCATGTACTAGTGACCTGAATGATTATGTAATACTGTATCATTGCTATGTGTCATGTACTAGTGAGCTGACTGATTATGTAATACTGTATCATTGCTATGTATCATGTACTAGTGAGCTGACTGATTATGTAATACTGTATCATTGCTATGTTTCATGTACTAGTGACCTGAATGATTATGTAATACTTTATGTTATATGTAAAGGTTTCTTCTGTTTCTTCCTGCAGCTTGTATGGAGTCCTAACTACCGTTCCCGTAAATGGCTTCTTGTCGCTGGCAGAAATGGTATCATCAGAGCAATCCAGTTCCATTGCTTTTGAGTCTATTATTTTATCAATTGGTAACTCTGTAGTTAGATTCCTCAGCTGTTTCTACCATCTACACACATGGTAACATGGGCCATGTTCAATACTCTACTGTACAATCCCACAGAAAGGAGCAGACAGTGTGAACATCCGCAGTCAGACTGTACAGTGTTATTTGCTTCATATTAACATTAACCTGAGTTGAAATTCACTACATTGACTAATGCTGTTGCTATGTAGAGCAGTGTCCAATCTAGTGTAGTATCATTGAGTAAGAAGTACTGGCAGTACTCCTGCCTGGTTAGGTGATAGTAGTGTACTCACTCTCAATAATATATTTATATGTTATTAACTACATCTCTACTATTGCTTTAGTTGTGCAAGGCTGTGTCCTTTATAGTATCCTACCAGTTGTACTTGTAGGCCTTTGACATTCCCACTCTGACAGCTCTGACAAACAGCTGTGGCTTGTATATAACTAGCTGAGTATGTGTACAAGAATATGTTAATTGCTAAGCAGCCAAAGGTATTGTCAACTAGTCTATGTAGTATTGACTATATTGAGTAGTATATCACATAATGTGCCTAACCTTGGCATACAGCATTGGTACTAGTAATTTACCTATTGATCTATTAGTGATACCTAGTGATATACTAGAGATACTAGTGATCAATTGCTCATATCAATGATGAGTTTGCCTACCTTGGTGGTGGGACTCTGCGGGTAATATGTTAATTACATGTGGGACTCTGCGGGTAATATTTTAATTACATGTGGGACTCTGCGGGTAATATGTTAATTACATGTGGGACTCTGCGGGTAATATGTTAATTACATGTGGGACTCTGCGGGTAATATGTTAATTACATGTGGGACTCTGCGGGTAATATGTTAATTGCATGTGGGACTCTGCGTGTAATATGTTTACTGCATGTGGGACTCTGCGGTAATATGTTAATTACATGTGGGACTCTGCGGGTAATATGTTAATTACATGTGGGACTCTGCGGGTAATATGTTAATTGCATGTGGGACTCTGCGTGTAATATGTTTACTGCATGTGGGACTCTGCGGTAATATGTTAATTACATGTGGGACTCTGCGGGTAATATTAATTGCATGTGGGACTCTGCGGGTAATATGTTAATTGCATGTGGGACTCTGCGGGTAATATGTTTATTGCATGTGGGTATGTCCTTGTTTGCTTACTGCAGTTTTAAATTTCAAACAAGTCATCAGATGGAATGTATTTGCATTATTTGTATTTTTGTATACAATAGTCATTTCTTTACAAATAATTTATTTCTTCATCAGTTTCTTTGCCAATTCATCAAGTTATAAATATAAACATAACATTTTAGTTCTATTTTGCTTGTAGTTTGAATTAAAGTAAATTGAAGCTGTCATTCACTCTTTCCTTATTTAGAGAACTTTAGGAAGCACCATTAATGTAAGAAGCATTTATTTGACATTGATAGGTCACATCCTTAATGGAGATAAGATTTCTTCTTTAGTCCAATTGACATCTTTTGATGTGAGTATGTCCCTTGGTATGAGTTGTTGACATCTTTTGTTGTGAGTATGTCCCTTGGTATGAGTTGTTGACATCTTTTGTTGTGAGTATGTCCCTTGGTATGAGTTGTTGACATCTTTTGATGTGAGTATGTCCCTTGGTATGAGTTGTTGTGAGTATGTCCCTTGGTATGAGTTGTTGTGAGTATGTCCCTTGGTATGAGTTGTTGACATCTTTTGTTGTGAGTATGTCACTTGGTATGAGTTGTTGACATCTTTTGTTGTGAGTATGTCCCTTGGTATGAGTTGTTGACATCTTTTGTTGTGAGTATGTCCCTTGGTATGAGTTGTTGGTATGAGTTGTTGACATCTTTTGTTGTATGTCCCTTGGTATGAGTTGTTGACATCTTTTGTTGCGAGTATGTCCCTTGGTATGAGTTGTTGACATCTTTTGATGTGAGTATGTCCCTTGGTATGAGTTGTTGACATCTTTTGATGTGAGTATGCCCCTTGGTATGAGTTGTTGTGAGTATGTCCCTTGGTATGAGTTGTTGACATATTTTGTTGTGAGTATGTCCCTTGGTATGAGTTGTTGTGAGTATGTCCCTTGGTATGAGTTGTTGACATCTTTTGATGTGAGTATGTCCCTTGGTATGAGTTGTTGTGAGTATGTCCCTTGGTATGAGTTGTTGTGTGTATGTCCCTTGGTATGAGTTGTTGACATATTTTGTTGTGAGTATGTCCCTTGGTATGAGTTGTTGTGAGTATGTCCCTTGGTATGAGTTGTTGACATCTTTTGTTGTGAGTATGTCCCTTGGTATGAGTTGTTGTGAGTATGTCCCTTGGTATGAGTTGTTGACATCTTTTGTTGTGAGTATGTCCCTTGGTATGAGTTGTTGACATCTTTTGATGTGAGTATGTCCCTTGGTATGAGTTGTTGTGAGTATGTCCCTTGGTATGAGTTGTTGTGAGTATGTCCCTTGGTATGAGTTGTTGACATCTTTTGTTGTGAGTATGTCACTTGGTATGAGTTGTTGACATCTTTTGTTGTGAGTATGTCCCTTGGTATGAGTTGTTGACATCTTTTGTTGTGAGTATGTCCCTTGGTATGAGTTGTTGGTATGAGTTGTTGACATCTTTTGTTGTATGTCCCTTGGTATGAGTTGTTGACATCTTTTGTTGCGAGTATGTCCCTTGGTATGAGTTGTTGACATCTTTTGATGTGAGTATGTCCCTTGGTATGAGTTGTTGACATCTTTTGATGTGAGTATGTCCCTTGGTATGAGTTGTTGTGTGTATGTCCCTTGGTATGAGTTGTTGACATATTTTGTTGTGAGTATGTCCCTTGGTATGAGTTGTTGTGAGTATGTCCCTTGGTATGAGTTGTTGACATCTTTTGATGTGAGTATGTCCCTTGGTATGAGTTGTTGACATCTTTTGATGTGAGTATGTCCCTTGGTATGAGTTGTTGGTATGAGTTGTTGACATCTTTTGTTGTATGTCCCTTGGTATGAGTTGTTGACATCTTTTGATGTGAGTATGTCCCTTGGTATGAGTTGTTGTGTGTATGTCCCTTGGTATGAGTTGTTGACATATTTTGTTGTGAGTATGTCCCTTGGTATGAGTTGTTGTGAGTATGTCCCTTGGTATGAGTTGTTGACATCTTTTGATGTGAGTATGTCCCTTGGTATGAGTTGTTGACATCTTTTGATGTGAGTATGTCCCTTGGTATGAGTTGTTGACATCTTTTGTTGTGAGTATGTCCCTTGGTATGAGTTGTTGTGTGTATGTCCCTTGGTATGAGTTGTTGACATATTTTGTTGTGAGTATGTCCCTTGGTATGAGTTGTTGTGAGTATGTCCCTTGGTATGAGTTGTTGACATCTTTTGTTGTGAGTATGTCCCTTGGTATGAGTTGTTGTGAGTATGTCCCTTGGTATGAGTTGTTGACATCTTTTGTTGTGAGTATGTCCCTTGGTATGAGTTGTTGGTATGAGTTGTTGACATCTTTTGTTGTATGTCCCTTGGTATGAGTTGTTGACATCTTTTGTTGTGAGTATGTCCCTTGGTATGAGTTGTTGACATCTTTTGTTGTGAGTATGTCCCTTGGTATGAGTTGTTGGTATGAGTTGTTGACATCTTTTGTTGTATGTCCCTTGGTATGAGTTGTTGACATCTTTTGATGTGAGTATGTCCCTTGGTATGAGTTGTTGTGAGTATGTCCCCGCCCCCCCGCTCAGCAAGTCAGAAAACCCCTTTTTCATTTCCAAATGAGAAAAAAATCTCATTTGAAGCACCAAATTGCATCTAAGGCCAGGTGAAAATGCAAAATTCTTTACAAAATGGAGTGGGTGTTGAAGTGTGCTATATTGCACCAAATTGCATCTGAGGCCACCTGGAAATGCAAAAAATTCCAAGGGGAGGGGGATACCCCCTCCCCTTAGACCCCTCCCCCAGGCCGGCCATCAGTTTTCAGCCCCCCCCCCCCACTCAAAAGTACCTTCCTACACCACTGATCACATTAATGTAATATCTCAAGTTTATAAGGTCAAGGGTTCAGAAATGTGTGTTGTTAACTCATAACTTCAAGTCTCATGCACTTAAACATGGTGCATGTATGCCTGAGCATGTTGTTGTGCCTCTGTGAGTGTCCAAAATCAATATTTGCACCATTTGCCATGAGATCTTGTATGTTAGGACACAATCACAGGAACACTTTTGTCTAATTTATCTAGAAATGATGTTACTTTGCTTCTATAGTACAACAAATCATGCTCCATAACATTCCTAATGTGGTGTCACCTGTTGAAATGTAAAATAAAGTACCCAGATACACAGTTAAGGTTGGATCATCTACAGGAACATAATAAAACATATAACCCAGAAACCCTGTAAATATTGTGTCAATATATCAAATATGTTAACAGGAAAAGGTGGATCATATGAAGAAACATAATAAAACACAGAACCCCCAAACCCTGTAAATATTGGTCAATGTATAAAATATGTTAACAGGAAAAGGTGGATCATATGAGGAAACATAATAAAACATATAACCCAGAAACCCTGTAAATATTGTGTCAATATATAATATGTTAACAGGAAACCCAGTTAAAAGTACGAAGAAATATAATAAAACATAGAACCCAGAAATCTTGTAAATATTGTCATCAATAAAATAGGAGTAACCAGAAACGTCAATGTATCATATATTTCTTTACTCTCTTCCAAATGGCTTAGATAACACACACACTAACACGCAGACAAATGCAAACACGGACCCAAACACGCACACACAGTCACACGCACTGTCAACATTTGAAAGTACTACACACGACACGTGTAGTCAAACTGATGGAACAAATGGCAACATTTTCCATCTAATGCCCCTTAATACCGAAAGGCTTCTCAAATAAGAGGAGACCCCTCCCCCAGGATGGAAGTCTGCCAAATTTTGACCCCCCCACCCCCACCTCACCCTCTCTGACTGCGTGCCTGAATATATACAAACAAAGTGATTATAATGTATGTGGTATATAAACAGGAATACTACTTAATATGTTGATATACATTGTGTAGACACAAAATGTTTGTTCTTGATAAATTATAGTGAGAGTGGTGTTTTCACCCAACTGGGCTGTAGGATGAGCATTTTAGTTGTAATTTTCCATTACAATTATTGCAGCGTAAGAGAAGGTACAGCCTTTATGTGATTTTAATTTCTTGACTTAAAATGGGGACATAAATTTGTCATTGCCTCATCACAACAGGCAGGCTGGCCCACTCGTCATGGAGAAAATATGTCGACAAAACATTGAAGTCTTAGAAGAGAACTTCACTGCATCTCATAATTGTCATCTTTCCCATATCAAACGAAGTCTGATATTGTAAGTGGATACAATTTAATGCATCTCATAATTGTCATCTTTCCCATATCAAACGAAGTCTGATATTGTTAATGGATACAATTTAATGCATCTCATGATTGTCATCTTTCCCATATCAAACGAAGTCTGATATTGTTAGTGGATACAATTTAATGCATCTCATAATTGTCATCTTTCCCATACCAAACGAAGTCTGATATTGTTAATGGATACAATTTAATGCATCTCATGATTGTCATCTTTCCCATATCAAACGAAGTCTGATATTGTAAGTGGATACAATTTAATGCATCTCATAATTGTCATCTTTCCCATATCAAACGAAGTATGATATTGTTAATGGATACAATTTAATGCATCTCATCATTGTCATCTTTCCCATATCAAACGAAGTCTGATATTGTTAATGGATACAATTTAATGCATCTCATCATTGTCATCTTTCCCATATCAAACGAAGTCTGATATTGTTAGTGGATACAATTTAATGCATCTCATAATTGTCATCTTTCCCATATCAAACGAAGTCTGATATTGTTAATGGATACAATTTAATGCATCTCATAATTGTCATCTTTCCCATATCAAACGAAGTCTGATATTGTAAGTGGATACAATTTAATGCATCTCATAATTGTCATCTTTCCCATATCAAACGAAGTCTGATATTGTTAGTGGATACAATTTAATGCATCTCATCATTGTCATCTTTCCCATATCAAACGAAGTCTGATATTGTTAATGGATACAATTTAATGCATCTCATAATTGTCATCTTTCCCATATCAAACGAAGTCTGATATTGTTAATGGATACAATTTAATGCATCTCATAATTGTCATCTTTCCCATATCAAACGAAGTCTGATATTGTTAGTGGATACAATTTAATGCATCTCATAATTGTCATCTTTCCCATATCAAACGAAGTCTGATATTGTTAATGGATACAATTTAATGCATCTCATAATTGTCATCTTTCCCATATCAAACGAAGTCTGATATTGTAAGTGGATACAATTTAATGCATCTCATAATTGTCATCTTTCCCATATCAAACGAAGTCTGATATTGTTAGTGGATACAATTTAATGCATCTCATCATTGTCATCTTTCCCATATCAAACGAAGTCTGATATTGTTAATGGATACAATTTAATGCATCTCATAATTGTCATCTTTCCCATATCAAACGAAGTCTGATATTGTTAATGGATACAATTTAATGCATCTCATAATTGTCATCTTTCCCATATCAAACGAAGTCTGATATTGTTAGTGGATACAATTTAATGCATCTCATAATTGTCATCTTTCCCATATCAAACGAAGTCTGATATTGTTAATGGATACAATTTAATGCATCTCATAATTGTCATCTTTCCCATATCAAACGAAGTCTGATATTGTAAGTGGATACAATTTAATGCATCTCATGATTGTCATCTTTCCCATATCAAACGAAGTCTGATATTGTTAATGGATACAATTTAATGCATCTCATAATTGTCATCTTTCCCATATCAAACGAAGTCTGATATTGTTAATGGATACAATTTAATGCATCTCATGATTGTCATCTTTCCCATACCAAACGAAGTCTGATATTGTTAATGGATACAATTTAATGCATCTCATAATTGTCATCTTTCCCATATCAAACGAAGTCTGATATTGTAAGTGGATACAATTTAATGCATCTCATGATTGTCATCTTTCCCATATCAAACGAAGTCTGATATTGTTAATGGATACAACTTAATGCATCTCATAATTGTCATCTTTCCCATATCAAACGAAGTCTGATATTGTTAATGGATACAATTTAATGCATCTCATGATTGTCATCTTTCCCATACCAAACGAAGTCTGATATTGTTAATGGATACAATTTAATGCATCTCATAATTGTCATCTTTCCCATATCAAACGAAGTCTGATATTGTTAATGGATACAATTTAATGCATCTCATAATTGTCATCTTTCCCATATCAAACGAAGTCTGATATTGTTAATGGATACAATTTAATGCATCTCATGATTGTCATCTTTCCCATATCAAACGAAGTCTGATATTGTAAGTGGATACAATTTAATGCATCTCATGATTGTCATCTTTCCCATATCAAACGAAGTCTGATATTGTTAATGGATACAATTTAATGCATCTCATAATTGTCATCTTTCCCATATCAAACGAAGTCTGATATTGTTAATGGATACAATTTAATGCATCTCATCATTGTCATCTTTCCCATATCAAACGAAGTCTGATATTGTAAGTGGATACAATTTAATGCATCTCATAATTGTCATCTTTCCCATATCAAACGAAGTATGATATTGTTAATGGATACAATTTAATGCATCTCATGATTGTCATCTTTCCCATATCAAACGAAGTCTGATATTGTTAATGGATACAATTTAATGCATCTCATAATTGTCATCTTTCCCATATCAAACGAAGTCTGATATTGTTAATGGATACAATTTAATGCATCTCATGATTGTCATCTTTCCCATATCAAACGAAGTCTGATATTGTTAATGGATACAATTTAATGCATCTCATAATTGTCATCTTTCCCATATCAAACGAAGTCTGATATTGTTAATGGATACAATTTAATGCATCTCATCATTGTCATCTTTCCCATATCAAACGAAGTCTGATATTGTAAGTGGATACAATTTAATGCATCTCATAATTGTAATCTTTCCCATATCAAACGAAGTCTGATATTGTTAATGGATACAATGTAATGCATCTCATCATTGTCATCTTTCCCATATCAAACGAAGTCTGATATTGTTAATGGATACAATTTAATGCATCTCATAATTGTCATCTTTCCCATATCAAACGAAGTCTGATATTGTAAGTGGATACAATTTAATGCATCTCATCATTGTCATCTTTCCCATATCAAACGAAGTCTGATATTGTTAGTGGATACAATTTAATGCATCTCATAATTGTCATCTTTCCCATATCAAACGAAGTCTGATATTGTTAGTGGATACAATTTAATGCATCTCATAATTGTCATCTTTCCCATATCAAACGAAGTCTGATATTGTAAGTGGATACAATTTAATGCATCTCATCATTGTCATCTTTCCCATATCAAACGAAGTCTGATATTGTAAGTGGATACAATTTAATGCATCTCATGATTGTCATCTTTCCCATATCAAACGAAGTCTGATATTGTAAGTGGATACAATTCAATGCATCTCATGATTGTCATCTTTCCCATATCAAACGAAGTCTGATATTGTAAGTGGATACAATTTAATGCATCTCATCATTGTCATCTTTCCCATATCAAACGAAGTCTGATATTGTTAGTGGATACAATTTAATGCATCTCATAATTGTCATCTTTCCCATATCAAACGAAGTCTGATATTGTAAGTGGATACAATTTAATGCATCTCATCATTGTCATCTTTCCCATATCAAACGAAGTCTGATATTGTTAGTGGATACAATTTAATGCATCTCATAATTGTCATCTTTCCCATATCAAACGAAGTCTGATATTGTAAGTGGATACAATTTAATGCATCTCATCATTGTCATCTTTCCCATATCAAACAAAGTCTGATATTGTTAGTGGATACAATTTAATGCATCTCATGATTGTCATCTTTCCCATATCAAACGAAGTATGATATTGTTAATGGATACAATTTAATGCATCTCATAATTGTCATCTTTCCCATATCAAACGAAGTCTGATATTGTTAGGGGAGTTAGTGAAAACTATAACGTATCAAGTTTGTAAATTCTGTGTGGTTCTTATTCTTATTATGAGGATACAGTAACTCAAATATGAATTAAAAAACTTCTCTTGTGTGGTGAAGGCCAACATATATTTGATGTGGACTCCTTGTTTTGAAGTAGACCAATAGCCAATAACAGTATAGTTCACCAGCTTCAGTTCAGATAATGAAGAAAAAAGCGAATGATTCTGAAGTTTTCTTATCTTTGAATTTTATGATACTGACAAAAGAAAGTGACATGTTGCTTACTTTGTGGACAAAATGATCTTGTGCTAGTGCGGTGAATTGCTCATATTGAATATTACTCTGCCAGTTTGCTGAAGTTGTTGAACAAACATTAGGCTAAGTACCGGTGTAAAGCAGCATTCCAGACATTTTAACATTTTCTTGAGTTAAATATCTTGACAACTCTGCCACCAGTCACCACTGAGGATTAAGAATCGTCCTATCGGCAAACGGAGAGCCACTGAGCATGGGCTGACCACTGAGTACTCTTCGCTGTCGTAAAAGTAGTAATTGTAAAGATCAATGAACACAAGATCGATGCCATTTTACGGTGAATACATTTTTCTATTACACTCACAGTTTAAGTATAGGGCTGGTGATTCTTTAATCCACTGGTTTATAATTTCCAATCTGAAATTACATGCTGAGGCAGTGGCGTGGCCAGAGAAGAAGGGGACATTACCTCAGAAAAAATCAGGGACAACACTGGCATGGCAATAATTAAATTACAAAGGAAAAAGAAATATGTTATAATATATAGAGATATGAAATACCTAGTCACATATAGCCTACTAGTATGTACTTGAAAATGTCTTCCATCGGCAATATATACAGAGACTTTTAGCCACTGGGCGATAATTGGGATATGTGCCACCACGTACCCTCCCCAAAACCTAAACTACCTCCCATGGGCCTTAGATTTTATTACACATGGAGCAAGAACACACAATGTAGTTTACATTATCGAATTGATAGCACCTTTTTGCACGTAAACCTGGTACCAAAACAAAACTTCCTCAGCCAACTGTTGTACACCCCCTCCCCCTTTTAAATCGAATCGTAACAGAGAGTAAAGGCTATATGGTTTTAGGAAAGGTCATGTCGATACAGCTGGCATTAATTATATTTCCTGACTGATAAAATGGGGACAAAGGTTTCACTTTGCCTCTCACTTTGCCTATAGGCGGTTACAACTGTTGAATCTCACAACACTGGTGCTTAGGAGGTTACGTGGGGACTTGATCCAGGTTTTCAAGATTGTGTATGGTTTCGACAATTTATCCTTTACCGACTTTTTCATGTTTGCAAACAGTAGTTGTACTAGAGGTCATTGTCTTAAACTTCAAAAGTCGCATAGTAGGATTAATATTCGGCATAACTTTTTTTCTAATAGGGTTGTGAATGAGTGGAATGGTTTGCCTGAGAAAGTTGTACTTGCAAGTAGTGTCAATGGGTTTAAGAATGCTTTGGGCAAGCACTTTAAGCATTGTAATCGGGTCTGAGTGTTTGTGTCTTCAGTTTTTCCCCTCTCTTTATAGGGTCCTTGATGGGGGACTTAAGTGTCCCTCCTGATCCTTTTTTCTACTAAACTAAACTAAACTAAGCCGTGATGGCTGGCTACGCGCCACTGCTGAGATGTAGCAGTGCCGAACCTATCCTCCACCTCCCGCACCATCAATCACCGTAGAGTTGGTATGCGATAAAGCTTCAGTGTATTATCAATTGAAATATTACGAGATGTCAGTGAGTTGAATCTAGCGCCATCTACTATGAAAGTTTTCTTCGTCAGTCTGCTTTGTTTTGAGCATGCTGTTGTTTTTATCTGTTTTTGACAGTATAACCTGTTCTATTATTCACCATACTCAAGCGTACCATGCCATACATGATTAACCATCAAGTATTGAACTGTCACCCATGGGTATCATATGATGCTGGGTGTCATATGATGCTGGGTGTCATATGATGCTGGGTGTCATATGATGCTTGGTGTCATATGATGCTGGGTGTCACATCATGCAGTGTGTCATATCATGCTGGGTGTCATATCATGCTGGGTGTCATATCATGCTGGGTGTCATATGATGCTGGGTGTCACATCATGCAGTGTGTCATATGATGCTGGGTGTCATATGATGCTGGGTGTCATATGATGCTGGGTGTCATATGATGCTGGGTGTCATATGATGCTGGGTGTCACATCATGCAGTGTGTCATATCATGCTGGGTGTCATATCATGCTGGGTGTCATATCATGCTGGGTGTCATATGATGCTGGGTGTCACATCATGCAGTGTGTCATATGATGCTGGGTGTCATATGATGCTGGGTGTCATATGATGCTGGGTATCATATGATGCTGGGTATCATATCATGCTGGGTGTCATATGATGCTGGGTGTCATATGATGCTGGGTGTCATATGATGCTGGGTATCATATGATGCTGGGTGTCATATGATGCTGGGTGTCATATGATGCAGTGTGTCATATGATGCTGGGTGTCATGTCATGCTGGGTATCATATGATGCTGGGTGTCATATCATGCTGGGTGTCATATCATGCTGGGTGTCATATCATGCTGGGTGTCATATCATGCTGGGTGTCATATCATGCTGGGTGTCATATGATGCTGGGTGTCATATGATGCTGGGTGTCATATGATGCTGGGTGTCATATGATGCTGGGTGTCATGTCATGCTGGGTGTCATATCATGCTGGGTGTCATATCATGCTGGGTGTCATATCATGCTGGGTGTCATCTGATGCAGTGTGTCATATGATGCTGGGTGTCATGTCATGCTGGGTGTCATATGATGCTGGGTGTCATGTCATGCTGGGTGGCATATCATGCTGGGTGTCATATGATGCTGGGTGTCATCTGATGCAGTGTGTCATATGATGCTGGGTGTCATGTCATGCTGGGTGTCATATCATGCTGGGTATCATATGATGCTGGGTGTCATATCATGCTGGGTGTCATATGATGCTGGGTGTCATATGATGCTGGGTGTCATATGAAGCTGGGTGTCATATGATGCTGGGTGTCATATCATTCTGGGTTTCATATCATGCTGGGTGTCATATCATGCTGGGTATCATATCATGCTGGGTGTCATATGATGCTGGGTGTCATGTCATGCTGGGTGGCATATGATGCTGGGTATAATATGATGCAGTGTGTCATATGATGCTGGGTGTCATGTCATGCTGGGTATCATATCATGCTGGGTGTCATATCATGCTGGGTGTCATGTCATGCTGGGTATCATATCATGCTGGGTGTCATATGATGCTGGGTGTCATATGATGCAGTGTGTCATATGATGCTGGGTGTCATATGATGCTGGGTGTCATATGATGCTGGGTGTCATATTATGCTTGGTATCATATGATGTTGGGTGTCATATCATGCTGGGTATCATATGATGCTGTGTGTCATATGATGCTTGGTGTCATATCATTCTGGGTGTCATATGATGCTGGGTGTCATATGATGCTGGGTGTCATATCATACTGGGTTTCATATGATGCTGGGTGTCATATGATGCAGTGTGTCATATGATGATGGGTGTCATATGAAGGAATATCACGTGGTTATGCATATTCATATACTGATAGTTCCTGTAAGCTAATTCACCATCCACATGCGAGCCTTACTTGATTGTATTAAAATAGCTCACGGCTGTGTAATCGCTTACTACAGATATTAATTCAACATGCTTTCATTTCGGATCCTTCACTATAAATATTTACCATATGCTCCTACACTTGCACGCTATGCAAACGTGTGTTTCAGTGAAAGAAACAGCTCTCTCCAAGTCGCTACACAACAGGACGTTCTCTCTTCCTGTCAACCCGCTCGTGTTTTTTGTTTTGTTTTTTTGGGGCACATCGATTCTGGACGCCAAATGTATTTACCGGGTTAGGTTATGTTTTCTTAATTTATTCCAGATAAAGGAAAATCAAACAATACTGTTTCATAATTTCTGTACTTTTGGCAATCCGGCTGAATGTGCCGATTTGCATTAATTTGTTTAAGGTCTGAGGAAGACGGACTGACTGGATGGTACTAACCACCAATAGATAACTTTCATGTATCCCTTTGTTAATGGAAAATTGGAACAAGATCGGCACTCGCAGTAGCGGATCTGATCATTTAACAGTGATGATATAAATTAATATGCGGTACTCATTTAGCAGCAGGAATATATTATGAGAGTAAAAATCGGCAGTTAGTCTCCCGGCCGAAGTACTAAACACGATTTAAACAAAACTGACGCCAGACAACATTCACAAACACAAAACATAAAATATTGGAATGTGAGACCTCTAAGACAGAAAGGATATAACAAAGTCATACGAGACAGAAACACAATTGAGGAACGACTGCAGGTGACTAACACTCGCATTGTTGGAGGCAACTAAGACCCTCCTCCATCGCCCTCTCCCACCTTTCCCCCTTCCTTACGCGGATGTACCTAAGTTAAACTTAAAGATATTCGGACGATCAAGGGATTATTTAGATAATCTTTATTATTTGGTAAAAAACAAAACAATGGAGCCCTTTCGGGACTGGTGTATTTTTGAGGAATGAGCAAGAAATTGAAACAAAAACATCTCCACTGCTACGTTAAAGGTCAAACTAGATATCTCAAAATGGTGTTCGGGCAAATTCTGAAGTTTTGTGGGCTTAAGTATAAGTGGGCTTATTGTGGGTTTAAGTATAAGTGGGCTTATTGTGGGTTTAAGTATAAGTGGGCTTATTGTGGGTTTAAGATTGCAATCGGGATGAAAATCTGTCAAGTCTTACCCAAATCAATAGCAAGTCGATCAGTTTCAAACCGGAATCGAATTCAACGTGATTTTACACGTGTAATGAACGTAAGAGAAATAGAGCACTACTGAATAAAACGAATACAAAGCATATCAAACCATTGACCATGATTCTCCTCTTATATGTCTACATTCCAGAGAAATTTCAGAATAATTCCTCTTCTGAAATGTATCTTTATGCCTCAAAATCGCCATGAGAGCATCAAAATATGCTGAAAGTGCTCAAGGATCGTTATGAAAATCCCTATAATTAGAAACATCCCCATCCCTGGCCTAACAAAGTTTGTAGCACGTGATGCTACGTCAGCCTGTCACCATGACACATATGATGCTATGGGTGTACGGACGTACTTACCATGCTTCTTTTGTCCCTTAAATAGTATGCTGCACCCCCCCCCCCCTTCCCACCTTCCATCTCATGTTTGGTTTTACTGTTTTGCACTCATAATCTCATATGCATACCACCCGTCACAAATCAATTGGTTAGATGATTTTAACAGACAACTTTTCGTTGACCTCTTATTAAAAAGTCCTTGTTTGAAAATCAAAAAGTGACCGGAAGTTGTTAAATTCGTGTAATGATCAATCAATTTTATGCTGTCTAACATCACTAGAAAGGGAAATGATTTAATCCTACTCAATAGTAATAACCTACAAAAGTTGATGGAATTACCTTCGGTGATTACCATTGTCAATGGCATACCTGTGGTGAATGACATACAGTACCTGGGACGAGAGACATTGTAATATACCATAGGTTATGTGGCATTGTCTTACATGGGATGCGAGACATTGTCATATACCATAGGTTATGTGGCATTGTCTAACATGGGTTGAGAGACATTATAATATACTATAGGTTATGTTGCATTGTCTTACATGGGATGAGAGACATTAATTGTCATATACCATAGGTTATGTTGCATTGTCTTACATGGGATGAGAGACATTGTCATATACCATATGTTATATGGCATTGTCTTACATGGGATGAGAGACATTGTCATATACCATAGGTTATATGGCATTGTCTTACATATGATCCTACCTCAGGTGAATGGAATCATGACATTGTCAGTTGCAAGTTTAGCTCCCAGTACGCTGGTGCTGCGATCGATGATCCATGATCAGGGCGCTGCTAGAGTAGCTCGAACCCTGGTATGACGAAAGAACGATTTGTCTTAACTGCCAAGGTCTTCACAGGATAATGAGTGGAAGGGGGACTCAGAGTTCCCTGCTCGACTAATTGAGGTAGAAGCCTGAACCTAGTATGGAAAGACCAACGGCGAGTCAAGGATTTGATAAAGGTAAGGGGGGGGGGTGCTGCCCTTGGCATTACGCAGATCTTGCCTATTGATCCGTGAAAAGTAATGAGCCATTGGTCGGGTAGGTCTCTCATGATTAATATGTTTTTGCGGTATTATAGTGTTAAAGCCACGGAAACCTATAAATAGATTTTATTAGGTTGCCAAGTGGTAATTTGGTCTCGAAAGTTTAACAAGTAATTATTTTGTGAATTACCAATTTTGGGCGAAAAACGCTCGATTCCGCCAAATTTGAAAAAGCGTACGCTAGAACCTAGAAAACTGAAAGAAAAAACGCTAGATCTAGTGTAAAAACGCTAACGCTGGTAACCTTATTACCCTTCCCTTTTCCCCTGGCTTATATACTTCTGCCATCAGTCTCAAATCGTGGCGAATTGACTTATACCGATTTAAATCGACATATACCAATTTCCTTCCACTTAAACCAGTTTCCAGCAACTTAAATTGACTTATACCGATTTAAATCGACATATACCAATTTAAATCGACATATACGGTACCAGTTTAAATCGATGATATGTCAATTTAAATCGGTATATGTCAATTTAAGTCGACATATACCAGTTTAAATCGACATATACCAATTTAAATCGACATATACCAATCTCAATCGACTTGTACCAGTTTAAATCGATGATATGTATGGCGGGCCATCAGTCTCAAATCATGGGGAATCGACTTATACCGATTTTAATCGACATATACAAATTTCCTTCGACTTATACCAGTTTCCACCAGCTTAAATTGACTTCTAACGATTTAAATCGACATATACCAGTTTCATTCGACATATCATCGATTTAAATCGACATATACCAATTTAAATCGACATATACCAATTTAAATCGACATATACGGTACCAGTTTAAATCGATGATATGTCAAATTAAATCGGTATATGTCAATCGATGATATGTCTATTTAAATAGGGATATATCAATTTGAGTTGCTAGAAACTGGTATAAGTCCAAGGAAATTGACTTCTACCCATTTAATAAGACATACGGTATGATCGATTTAAACTGGTAGATGTCGATTTAAATTGACATATACCGATTTATTTTACATATCATCGATTTAAATTGATATATGTCGATTTAAATCGGTATATGTCAATTTAAACTGGTATAAGTCGAATTAAATTGCTATATGTCGATTTAAAATGACATATACCGATTTATTTTGACATATCATCGATTAAAACTGATATATGTCGATTTAATTTGGTATAGCCTATGTCCATTTAAATTGGTAGGCCTATATATGTCGATTTAAATCGATGATATGTCGAACTAAACTGGTATATGTCGATTTAAATCGGTATGAGTCAATTTAAGCTGCTGGAAACTGGTATAAGTCGAAGGAAATTGGTATATGTCGATTTAAATCGGTATAAGTCTATTCCCACCATTTGAGACTGATGGCCCGCCGTAAGCCTTGTGGGTAGTACGTGTGGGGATGGCGATTATAGAGAGGGCATAGTACATATCGTACCAAACTTAAAAAACAGATCGGAGACGCTGGGCTCTACCCCGTGAACAGCAAGGTGCCAGTATTTTCCCAACCGAATCACCTTCATGTTAACAATTATCATAAAGCGCTCTTAAAATGAGATACAAGTGTAAGTTCCTATGCGCATGCTTCGTTATTATACAATAAAAAGGAAAAACAATTATGAAATCCACCCGTAGCCTAAGTCGTATGACATAAAGCACTGTCGCAGAACTAGGCCCCTAAGGTTAAGCCATACATGCATAGGCTAGGCCTATCTAGACTAGAGTTAGTAGGCCTAGGTTAGGCCTAGGATACATTTCCCTAGATTACACTACAGTAGGTGGATCACGGTTTAGTTAGCATGAAATGTAAAGCTGAACATATGTAGGCCTATAAACTGAGGTAGGGCCTGACGTTACGCTTTTAAGTTAAGCTGCAGTACTAACTGAATGGCAGACTACTCTTATAAATCCAGTGTGACAAATATGCTTGAGGAATTAGATTGGCCCCTGCTAAAAACAAGAAGAGTGCACACATGTCTACAAATGCTTTATAAAATCATTAAAAATCTTGTATCAATTAATAAAGACAATCTGATACCAACAAAAAGTAAAATAAAACTGTTAGCAAACTGCTTATCCACTAGAGAGCCGGTGTAGGAGAATGTGTAAAAATACGTTGGCCTGACGTTTTGATCCTAGCAGGATTTTCTTCAAAGGCTAAATGACAAGTAACTGTAACAGAAGGGACAAAACACGCACAGAATACAGACAGGTTAATGAGCACGGTGAACACAAAGAGATAGATGTAAGGGGATTAGTAGACAAGGGATAGAGAGAAGAAAGAAAGAAACTAACAGGGGAAGAGGAGAGGTAGGAGATAAACAGTGGAGGGACAAAGAGAGGATTAAGGGAAGGGGTAAGGTATAAACTGGAGAAGGACAAAGACAGAAAGGTGTGGAGAAAAAAGGGTGGAGGAGAGCTACAGTATGAGAAGAGGAGTGCAGGGCTGGAAAACCTTTCGAACCGTGCGAACCAGGTTCGCGGGAAATCCTTAATGCTCGCAGTAAATCCAGCCTGGCTGGAGAAAAAAAATTAGGAAAAAAAAAAGTGCCTAGTCTTGCCCCTAACAGGGATGTACATGCCTAATACACAACTAGTATAGAAGTGCCTAGTCATGCCCCTAACAGGGATGTACTGTACAGTCTAAGGCTATCACTATGACTGCTGCCGGCTATGGAACTCGTTGTCCTGGATATTATCAGCAAGCAAATAATGGTAGACTGGATGCATAGAGTGGCTGTACAACAGTGACCCCCTGATAACATGTATCACGCACGTAGTGAGTCTGCATGTAGGCATGTGGCAAATGCTCTTACTAACATGTCTTGAGGCTGCTGATGAACGTGATCAGGTACTGAACAAGAACAAAACTGTTCACTTAAACAAACATTAGTGTGTGGGGAATGCTGTGCAAACAGACAAACTATGCCTCTGGCAGAAGACTGGCACGATATGTTTACGCAGGGTGATGCGTTTTCCGGGCAAGGCCTACTTTACAGTCAGGTGGTGAATATATTGTGAAAATATTAATTGTCCAAATGATTGCCATGATTAGCTGTGAAAATATTACATGGACATTTATTAGATTTCGTATGATTAAAATTTTTTTTGGAACCAAATGTCTTAAACTGGGAGTTCTTTCTGAAAACCTTATACTGTAGCAACTGCTAGGTGTACAATAAACTTATATCCACTTCAGCCCATCACTAACAATAGCCCCAGTATAACTTAGTGGTTTGTTTTAATGCAGGCCACAGTGATGCCTTTTTTCATACCATAGGGTCATAACAGATTTTGGAAAGTTTGTAGTTCAACTTCCAAAATTACCATCCTCCTTATATGATTAGGACACCATGAAATAAGCATACACTGAAAATTTGTATTTTGGCATTTTCTTGATTTTTGAGGTCTTATTTCTCAGCAATTGAGCATCTTACTGTACTACCCTCTTACAGAAACTTATAATGCCTTTCCCATAGATTGGCTAAAGAAGCATAATAATCTATAAAAACTCAAGCATCCTGAGTTCCTGACGCAATACCTTAGAAGCAATTACTCACCAAAAATGGCACATTTTTTAGCGAAAATACTTAAATAATAAAATATTTATACATTTTGAACTTGACCTAAGTTGTAATTTGAAAATACAAAGTTGGAATAGCCTAAATCTTTCGGCAGAGCAAATGCTATTTCTACCAGACAGTTGCATTTTGTGAAATTCTTAATATAGAGAACCTTGACAACTGAACATTTTAAAAGTCATGTGTGCCTTTAAACTTGAACATTAATTTAAAACTAAACAAGTAGTCCTGGAACTTTGTGAGGTGTCAAGGATAAGTCAGAAAAAAGCATGAAAAGGGTTCACCGGTTGACCTTGACGTACATTACCAGGGCTCAAAAGCCTGTGTAAACAGTACAACCGACAAAATTGTACAGTCAAAGTCTGAAACTTTGAGGATTTGCCATTAAGTGTTTTGGCAAAATAACCTCCTGAAATTTATTGTACACACAGGGTGGTACTAGACCTGTTCTAGAAAAAAAGCTGTTATTAACCTGACCTATTTCAACTTATGAGCACATTAGAACAACTTTGCAACATAATAAATTCAATAATGATGGAAAAATGTTGAACCTTACAGTTAAAGTAGAAAAAATGCACAGCTATCACATGGCTATGTTGGAGATAATTGGGCATGATAAACCCTTCACTGTACTGAATCACTGCATAAATTAGCAGTTGCATACTTATACTATAAGACAGGAAATCATATACTTGTGCTGGTGATGTCTGGGTAGTACATAATAACCATTCAAAAAGCATTACTTTGGCAGGAATTAATCACCCAAAATGGCACACAGTAGTGAAAAATACAAAAATCAAATATTTGGCATTTGTAGTTGAACTAACTCCACAGTGCAATGTTAGAATCTTAAATTAGTTATCCTTTCTATGGAGTAGGCTCTTTATGTTTCTGTAATAGGAAGATAGTGTGATGTTGTAAGCTCTATATGTTTCGGTAATACAACTTCAAAAGTCAAGAAAGTTTTGCTAAAATGCCGGTAAATTGTTAAATTTCAAATGGTCATAAATCAAACAATTATTCAACAATGAGAAGAGTTATGCATATTTCATGGTGCTCTAAACATGCAAGGAGGATGGTTGGAGAAATTTCAACCATAAACTTCCCCAAAATCTAATCTTTACATAACGATACCATGTACAGTAGTAACTTCATGTATAGTAGTCTCTTTATAACATAACGATACCATGTACAGTAGTAACTTCATGTATAGTAGTCTCTTTATAACATAATGATACCATGTACAGTAGTAACTTCATGTATAGTAGTCTCTTTACAACATAACGATACCATGTGCAGTAGTAACTTCATGTATAGTAGTCTCTTTATAACATAACGATACCATGTACAGTAGTAACTTCATGTATAGTAGTCTCTTTATAACATAACGATACCATGTACAGTAGTAACTTCATGTATAGTAGTCTCTTTATAACATAACGATACCATGTACAGTAGTAACTTCATGTAGTAGTCTCTTTATAACATAACGATACCATGTACAGTAGTAACTTCATGTATAGTAGTCTGTTTACCACATAACGATACCATGTACAGTAGTAACTTCATGTATAGTAGTCTCTTTATAACATAACAATACCATGTACAGTAGTAACTTCATGTATAGTAGTCTGTTTACCACATAACGATACCATGTACAGTAGTAACTTCATGTATAGTAGTCTGTTTACCACATAACGATACCATCTACAGTAGTAACTTCATGTATAGTAGTCTGTTTACCACATAACGATACCATGTACAGTAGTAACTTCATGTATAGTAGTCTGTTTACCACATAACGATACCATCTACAGTAGTAACTTCATGTATAGTAGTCTGTTTACCACATAACGATACCATGTACAGTAGTAACTTCATGTATAGTAGTCTCTTTACAACATAACGATACCATGTACAGTAGTAACTTCATGTATAGTAGTCTCTTTACAACATAACGATACCTTGTACAATAGTAACTTCATGTATAGTAGTCTGTTTACAACATAACCATACCATGTACAATAGTAACTTCATGTATAGTAGTCTATTTACAACATAATGATACCATGTACAGTAGTAACTTTAGTGTGTTTACAACATAATGATACCATGTACAGTAGTAACTTCATGTATAGTAGTCTGTTTACAACATAACGATACCATGTACAGTAGTAACTACATGTATAGTAGTCTGTTTACAACATAACGATACCATGTACAGTAGTAACTTCATGTATATAAAGTAGCCTCTTTACAATATTGCTATATGTACAGTAGTAACTTCATGTAGTCTGTTTACAACATAACCATACCATGTACAGTAGTAACTTTGGTGTGTTTACCACATAACGATACCATGTACAGTAGTAACTTCATGTATAGTAGTCTGTTTACAACATAACCATACCATACACAGTACAGTAGTAACTTCATGTATATATATACAGTAGTAGCCTCGTTACAATATTGCTATATGCTAGCCTGTTAGCAAACATGCCTTGGACCACTATGCAGTCTTCACCTGCTGCTTCTAGCTCCATTTGGTCATTCTGTATTTAGGGCAGATGATTAGTTAAGCAGCCAAACCTTTATTTTGTTAACAGACAATTGGTGTACAAAGCCTGTGAAAGTACAAAGAACTCATATAGAGAGAGTTTTGCTTGGTAACTGAGGAAGTAAACATGGCAACATTGACTACATGTTTTTGCATGTGATCATTTCAGGTCAGTTGAAGTCAGACCATGTTGGTAATAATCAATCTGCCAGGTGTATACAAGCCAAATGCAATAAGATACCTAAGTTCCATTTGAGATTCTTGTTTGGTACAATAATCACAGACTTATTAAACTGTATGTGAATTTGACAGTGTTACTGTAAACCAGCTGTCTGACAACAGAGGTGAATGATAAGACATGTTTTCACTTCACAAATTGTAAATTAATAACAGAGTTCCTTTTATAGACAGAGATGTGATAGCCCCAAATAATATAAGGTAACATGCTCTACAGGCTATCATCTTAAAACTACTGCATACAGTAAAATGCTCTTTCAACCGCTTGACCAATACCTTTACAAGATAAATTACTAAGCAACAAACCCTAACATTGACATTCTGTACTACACAGGAAAGCAATTCCTTCTTAGATTTACACACATGTACTTGTACAATCTCTACTAACATGTGCAGATATAGTGAAATGCTACTGATGCTATTATAGCATTCAATAGTATACAAATAATGAATGGTTATGAGTGCAGTAGTGCAAATATTTCATGAGTTGAAAGATGGAATGTCCCATTCAAAGAGAGAATGGAACAAATTACATCTTTCAACGAATTTTTGAACAGACAGGTTTCTCTGCTCTCTTACCATTGATAAAAGTGCTACCAAAAGAATATAACTCATGGTTCTATTTCATAGAGTGCAATAGAGCTGATTTTGCATGCAATCAATGAGCAATTGACCAATCAAATGACCAGAATACAATTAGGTGTTGTATAATACCCAATTATCCATAGTATAGCATTCAATACTTCCCAATTATCCATACTTATAACATTCAATAGTACCCAATTATCTATAGTATATTCAATAGTTCCCAATTATCCATAGTATAGCATTCAATAGTTTCCAATTATCCATAGTATAGCATTCAATAGTTCCCAATTATCATATAGTAATTCAATAGTTCCCAATTATCCATAGTATAGCATTCAATAGTTCCCAATTATCCATAGTATAGCATTCAATAGTTCCCAATTATCCATAGTATAGCATTCAATATTTCCCAATTATCCATAGTATAGCATTCAATAGTTCCCAATTATCCATAGTATAACATTCAATAGTTCCCAATTATCATATAGTATATTCAATAGTTCCCAATTATCCATAGTATAGCATTCAATAGTTCCTAATTATCCATAGTATAGCATTCAATAGTTCCCAATTATCCATAGTATAGCATTCAATAGTTCCCAATTATCCATAGTATAGCATTCAATAGTTCCCAATAATCCATACTTATAACATTCAATAGTACCCACGTTATGATCCACATCCTCACTCTTAAACGTCAATAGGAAATCATTTTGTTTATGAAGGAAGGATATATACTGTATGTAAATGATATAAATAAATTAAACAAAAGTCATGGAAATGCCATTTCCTTTTGATTTATTTTATGCCAAACATTGATAATAAAATGTTATTAAATGAAAGAACAGATGGCAGAAATACAAACAAACTTGTTTGTAATTATCAGCACAGATGACTTAACCTGGAATGTAGTTTACTACAAGAGTGTATTCTTTGAAGGGAAAGCAATTCAATATTATATTGTGCTTAACATTATTTAGTTTATGAAACTTAAGAAAAGGCATTCCATATATTAGCATTGCAGCATATATACTGGGTAGTTACAGTGTTTTTGTGCCTAGGCAATTCAGTCCCTTAAGTATTGCTGTGCTCAAGATGAAAGGTTAAATATCAGGAGACATTCCCCAACCAATTGATTGTTTGCATGCAAAGTGGAAGCTACTTGTCCATGTTCACAACATTGGAGTAATTCACCTTGGTGTTTAATAATGGGTCAGAAACATGTAACCACAAACTTGGTTACCTCAATAAATACTACTCTTTCCAATGGCTGATTTCCTATATGACCAATGTTGCTAGATTTGATGTACTTTCTGGGTGGATGTTCTGAAGAGCTGTACATGGTATCGGTGCTGTACATGGTATTGGTGCCGTACATGGTATCGGTGCTGTACATGGTATCGGTGCCATTAATTACTATATGACCAATGTTGCCAGATTCGATGTATATTCTGGGTGGATGTTCTAAAGAGCTGTACATGGTATCGGTGCCATTAATTACTATATGACCAATGTTGCCAGATTCGATGTATATTCTGGGTGGATGTTCTAAAGAGCTGTACATGGTATCGGTGCCATTAATTACTATATGACCAATGTTGCCAGAGTCGATGTATTTTCTGGGTGGATGTTCTGAAGAGCCGTACATGGTATCGGTGCTGTACATGGTATCGGTGCCGTACATGGTATCGGTGCTGTACATGGTATCGGTGCCATTAATTACTTCACTAAGGTATCATCTAGACTTTGCCTACCAGTGACTTCAAACTATTGTACAGTATCTGCTTAGAATATATAATTTTACAAATTGAGCAACATTTTGCAGATCTTAGGAACACTGTTATGACATCTCAGAATCACTTTATCAGTTCCCCTATATCCTGCCCTCTGTAAGTAACTCTACATAGATATTGTTTAGCACTGAGCTTTTAAACAGAATATTAAAGAAGTTAGATAGGGTTCACTAAACTTCATAAAGAGAGTTAATTATTGTTAAAGCCGGTAAATAATATTTGAATGCAACCTGGCCCATTCATTGAATCCTTGCCAAAGGTAAGTGGAATCTATGCAATGGTGATGGTGTTATAGTAGGAGAAGCACATTAATCAGCTCCAAGCCTTCTAGCTCACACCTCTATGTTTACATGTGATAGTGTTATAGTAGTAGAAGCACATTAATCAGCTCCAAGCCTTCTAGCACACCTCTATGTTTACATGTGATAGTGTTATAGTAGTAGAAGCACATTAATCAGCTCCAAGCCTTCTAGCACACCTCTATGTTTACATGTGATAGTGTTATAGTAGTAGAAGCACATTAATCAGCTCCAAGCCTTCTAGCACACCTCTGTGTTTACATGTTATAGTGTTATAGTAGGAGAAGCACATTAATCAGCTCCAAGCCTTGTACTGTAGCACACCTCTATGTATACATGTTATAGTGTTATAGTAGTAGAAGCACATTAATCAGCTCCAAGCCGTCTAGCACACCTCTATGTTTACATGTGATAGTGTTATAGTAGTAGAAGCACATTAATCAGCTCCAAGCCTTCTAGCACACCTCTGTGTTTACATGTTATAGTGTTATAGTAGGAGAAGCACATTAATCAGCTCCAAGCCTTGTACTGTAGCACACCTCTATGTATACATGTTATAGTGTTATAGTAGTAGAAGCACACTAATCAGCTCCAAGCCTTCTAGCACACCTCTATTTGTTTACATGTTATAGTAGTAGAAGCACATTAATCAGCTCCAAGCCTTGTACTGTAGCACACCTCTATGTATACATGTTATAGTGTTATAGTAGTAGAAGCACATTAATCAGCTCCAAGCCTTCTAGCTCACACCTCTATGTTTACATGTGATAGTGTTATAGTAGTAGAAGCACATTAATCAGCTCCAAACCTTCTATCACCCCTCTATGTTTACATGTTATAGTGTTATTTTAGTAGAATCACATTAATCAGCTCCAAGCCTTCTAGCTCACACCTCTATGTTTACATGTGATAGTGTTATAGTAGTAGAAGCACACTAATCAGCTCCAAGCCTTCTAGCACACCTCTATTTGTTTACATGTTATAGTAGTAGAAGCACATTAATCAGCTCCAAGCCTTGTACTGTAGCACACCTCTATGTATACATGTTATAGTGTTATTTTAGTAGAATCACATTAATCAGCTCCAAGCCTTCTAGCTCACACCTCTATGTTTACATGTTATAGTGTTATAGTAGTAGAAGCACATTAATCAGCTCCAAACCTTCTAGCACACCTCTGTGTTTACATGTTTTAGTGCTATAGTAGTAGAAGCACATTAATCAGCTCCAAGCCTTCTAGCACACCTCTATGTATACATGTTTTAGTGCTATAGTAGTAGAAGCACATTAATCAGCTCCAGCCTTCTAGCACCTCTTTGTTTACATGTTAATACTATCGTAGTAGCAACAGCAAGTTTGCGGGACAAGTTTATTTACTCTGAAGTTATCGACCTCCTACTGCTTCCGATTCCCCTTCGTTGATGTTATCGTAACTATTATAGGAAGTGATCAAAGATCGTACACATCAATTACGTATTTACCAGAACATATAACTGGAGAGTTGTATGCAACTCCAGTTGTCTTAGTTGTGGATGGAAAATAACAGAGCACGGAGAGAGACTAAAGGAAGGAGTTTGATTTGTATCAATCAATGGTTCATTATCAAGGCTAAAGGATACATTCATGTGCAAGTGTTTGTTGTGGATTTATTCCCTCTGGTCATGTGACTCATCAGATCTGTCAAACATGTAATCATTTGACAATGTATCTGCTTGGAAGACATTCTTCAATAGTAAATGAAGCCAACTTATTACCAATATTCAATTTTTAATTACAAGTTGAATGTTGAAGACCTGGAATTAATTTACGTTTGAGCTGTGTATCTGTTTATCTAACCAGTCAGTATATATAACAAGTTTTATAGTAGAAACTTAAGGTGAGTTTAATCTTGATTTTGCTGGCTTAATACTGTTTTATGAATATTCTTATATTTGTGTGCCCTTATGGTCCTAAATACACTAGCTTATAGATGTGTGCTCTTATGGTCCTACATGCACTAGCTTATATGTGTGCCCTTATGGTCTGTTTTTACCTCCATGGTCCAACGTACAGAGCTATATAGATGTGTGCCCTTATGGTCCTACATACAGCTTATAGATGTGTGCCCTTATGGTCCTACATACACTAGCTTATATGTGTGCCCTTATGGTCTGTTTTTACATCCATAGCCCAACGAACAGTAGCTATATAGATGTGTGCCCTTATGGTCCTACATACACTAGTTTGTAGATGTGTGCCCTTATGGTCCTACATACACTAGTTTGTAGATGTGTGCCCTTATGGTCCTACATACACTAGTTTATAGATGTGTGCCCTTATGGTCCTACATACACTAGTTTATAGATGTGTGCCCTTATGGTCCTACATACACTAGTTTATAGATGTGTGCCCTTATGGTCTGTTTTTACCTCCATAGCCCAACGTACAGTAGAGCTCTATAAAGATGTGTGCCATTAATCGTCCTACATACACTAGTTTATAGATGTGTGCCCTTGTGGTCCTACATACACTAGTTTATAGATGTGTGCCCTTATGGTCTGTTTTTACCTCCATGGTCCAACGTACAGAGCTATATAGATGTGTGCCATTAATCGTCCTACATACACTAGTTTATAGATGTGTGCCCTTATGGTCCTACATACACTAGTTTTATAGATGTGTGCCCTTATGGTCATGCATGCATTATAATTACCAGCATATTAAGTTAACATCATTGGCATGAATGTGGTGCACTGTCGAGTGGGCAATAAGAGGACAGTAATATAGTGTCACTGTGTCCCTGGATGTATTGTGCTTCAATTATACTTATTTTTACAATCTCTTTCATTTTTCAGATCAGTGAATGACAGATACTGTACTTGCCATATCGAGAGACCATTAATATGTGCTCCATAGCACTATGACTTTGTTAGAAGGTAGAATTTTAGTTATTAGGACAGCTTAGCATGAGGAAACTGATGTTACCACCGCGCAAGTTTTACCGTTACTTCATATCAGTGGTCATATTACTTCTAATATGTGCCCTACTTCAGTTCCTTAGTGTCAGTTTGATCAACTTATCAAGCAGCAACTCACTAAACAGAAAGACCACACCAAATGAACGGATTCGTGGAGTCCGAACAAAAGACAGACAACACTACATTTTAGAGAATGAAAATACTTTCAAATGTACGGATGGGTCCGCGGTGATCCGCTTGAATCAGATAAATGATGACTACTGTGATTGCCAGTCTGATGGATCAGATGAACCAGGGACAGAGGCCTGCCCTAATGGCAAGTAAGTGTTTAAGTAGGATTAAATGGTAATTACAAGGGCAGGAGGAGGGGATGTTTACTGAGTACTGATGAACCAGGGACAGAGGCCTGCCCTAATGGCAAGTAAGTGTTAAAGTAGGATTAAATGGTAATTACAAGGGCAGGAGGAGGGGATGTTTACTGACTACTGATGAACCAGGGACAGAAGCCTGCCCTAATGGCAAGTAAGTGTTAAAGTAGGATTAAATGGTAATTACAAGGGCAGGAGGAGGGGATGTTACTGAGTACTGATGAACCAGGGACAGAAGCCTGCCCTAATGGCAAGTAAGTGTTAAAGTAGGATTAAATGGTAATTACAAGGGCAGGAGGAGGGGATGTTTACTGACTACTGATGAACCAGGGACAGAAGCCTGCCCTAATGGCAAGTAAGTGTTAAAGTAGGATTAAATGGTAATTACAAGGGCAGGAGGAGGGGATGTTTACTGACTACTGTATGGTATTAACAACCAGTAACACACCAGCCAATGCAGTGAAAGCTGTGAGGTGATGAGCAGCAGGTAATTACTGGATGGGACTATCAGCCAGCAAAAATAGACCCATACGGTACATCATTAAGATAGGGGTATGGCATGCATCTAGGAAATACTATACACTCCACCAGTAGTAGTAGTCAGGGATGGCATACATAGGTCATACTATACACTCCACCAGTAGTAGTAGTCATGGATGGCCACCTGTAAATGCAAAAAAATTCCAAAGGGGAGGGGGACACCCCCTCCCCTTAGACCCCTCCCCCATGCCGGCCGTCAGTCTTCAGCCCCCCCACTCAAAAGTACCTTCCTACGCCACTGCTATACACTCCACCAGTAGTAGTAGTCAGGGATGGCATACATAGGTCATACTACACACTCCACCAGTAGTAGTAGTCAGGGATGGCATTCATAGGTCATACTATACACTCCACCAGTAGTAGTAGTCAGGGATGGCATGCATAGGTCATTCTATACACTCCACCAGTAGTAGTAGTCAGGGATGGCATTCATAGGTCATACTATACACTCCACCAGTAGTAGTAGTCAGGGATGGCATGCATAGGTCATTCTATACACTCCACCAGTAGTAGTAGTCAGGGATGGCATTCATAGGTCATACTATACACTCCACCAGTAGTAGTAGTCAGGGATGGCATTCATAGGTCATACTATACACTCCACCAGTAGTAGTAGTCAGGGATGGCATGCATAGGTCATTCTATACACTCCACCAGTAGTAGTAGTCAGGGATGGCATTCATAGGTCATACTATACACTCCACCAGTAGTAGTAGTCAGGGATGGCATTCATAGGTCATACTATACACTCCACCAGTAGTAGTAGTCAGGGATGGCATGCATAGGTCATACTATACACTCCACCAGTAGTAGTAGTCAGGGATGGCATACATAGGTCATACTATACACTCCACCAGTATTAATAGTCAGGGATGGCATACATAGGTCATACTATACACTCCACCAGTAGTAGTAGTCAGGGATGGCATGCATAGGTCATACTATACACTCCACCAGTATTAATAGTCAGGGATGGCATACATAGGTCATACTATACACTCCACCGGTAGTAGTAGTCAGGGATGGCATTCATAGGTCATACTATACACTCCACCGGTAGTAGTAGTCAGGGATGGCATACATAGGTCATACTACACACTCCACCGGTAGTAGTAGTCAGGGATGGCATTCATAGGTCATACTATACACTCCACCAGTAGTAGTAGTCAGGGATGGGTCATACTATACACTCCACCAGTAGTAGTAGTCATGGATGGCATACATAGGTCATACTATACACTCCACCAGTATTAGTAGTCAGGGATGGCATTCATAGGTCATACTATACACTCCACCAGTAGTAGTAGTCAGGGATGGCATGCATAGGTCATTCTATACACTCCACCAGTAGTAGTAGTCAGGGATGGCATTCATAGGTCATACTATACACTCCACCAGTAGTAGTAGTCAGGGATGGCATTCATAGGTCATACTATACACTCCACCAGTAGTAGTAGTCAGGGATGGCATGCATAGGTCATTCTATACACTCCACCAGTAGTAGTAGTCAGGGATGGCATTCATAGGTCATACTATACACTCCACCAGTAGTAGTAGTCAGGGATGGCATTCATAGGTCATACTATACACTCCACCAGTAGTAGTAGTCAGGGATGGCATGCATAGGTCATACTATACACTCCACCAGTAGTAGTAGTCAGGGATGGCATACATAGGTCATACTATACACTCCACCAGTATTAATAGTCAGGGATGGCATACATAGGTCATACTATACACTCCACCAGTAGTAGTAGTCAGGGATGGCATGCATAGGTCATACTATACACTCCACCAGTATTAATAGTCAGGGATGGCATACATAGGTCATACTATACACTCCACCGGTAGTAGTAGTCAGGGATGGCATTCATAGGTCATACTATACACTCCACCGGTAGTAGTAGTCAGGGATGGCATACATAGGTCATACTACACACTCCACCGGTAGTAGTAGTCAGGGATGGCATTCATAGGTCATACTATACACTCCACCAGTAGTAGTAGTCAGGGATGGGTCATACTATACACTCCACCAGTAGTAGTAGTCATGGATGGCATACATAGGTCATACTATACACTCCACCAGTATTAGTAGTCAGGGATGGCATTCATAGGTCATACTATACACTCCACCAGTAGTAGTAGTCAGGGATGGTATTCATAGGTCACACTATACACTCCACCAGTAGTAGTAGTCAGGGATGGCATTCATAGGTCATACTATACACTCCACCGGTAGTAGTAGTCAGGGATGGTATTCATAGGTCACACTATACACTCCACCAGTAGTAGTAGTCAGGGATGGCATACATAGGTCATACTACACACTCCACCGGTAGTAGTAGTCAGGGATGGCATTCATAGGTCATACTATACACTCCACCAGTAGTAGTAGTCAGGGATAGGTCACACTATACACTCCACCAGTAGTAGTAGTCAGGGATGGTATTCATAGGTCACACTATACACTCCACCAGTAGTAGTAGTCAGGGATGGCATTCATAGGTCATACTATACACTCCACCAGTAGTAGTAGTCAGGGATGGTATTCATAGGTCACACTATACACTCCACCAGTAGTAGTAGTCAGGGATGGTATTCATAGGTCATACTATACACTCCACCAGTAGTAGTAGTCAGGGATGGCATTCATAGGTCATACTATACACTCCACCAGTAGTAGTAGTCAGGGATGGCATTCATAGGTCATACTACACACTCCACCAGTAGTAGTAGTCAGGGATGGCATTCATAGGTCATACTACACACTCCACCAGTAGTAGTAGTCAGGGATGGCATTCATAGGTCATACTACACACTCCACCAGTAGTAGTAGTCAGGGATGGCATTCATAGGTCATACTACACACTCCACCAGTAGTAGTAGTCAGGGATGGCATACATAGGTCATACTACACACTCCATCTGTAGTAGTAGTCAGGGATGGCATTCATAGGTCATACTATACACTCCACCAGTAGTAGTAGTCAGGGATGGCATACATAGGTCATACTACACACTCCATCTGTAGTAGTAGTCAGGGATGGCATTCATAGGTCATACTATACACTCCACCAGTAGTAGTAGTCAGGGATGGCATTCATAGGTCATACTATACACTCCACCAGTAGTAGTAGTCAGGGATGGCATACATAGGTCATACTACACACTCCACCAGTAGTAGTAGTCAGGGATGGCATTCATAGGTCATACTATACACTCCACCAGTAGTAGTAGTCAGGGATGGCATTCATAGGTCATACTATACACTCCACCAGTAGTAGTAGTCAGGGATGGCATACATAGGTCATACTATACACTCCATCTGTAGTAGTAGTCAGGGATGGCATACATAGGTCATACTATACACTCCACCAGTAGTAGTAGTCAGGGATGGCATACATAGGTCATACTACACACTCCATCTGTAGTAGTAGTCAGGGATGGCATACATAGGTCATACTATACACTCCACCAGTAGTAGTAGTCAGGGATGGCATACATAGGTCATACTACACACTCCACCTGTAGTAGTAGTCAGGGATGGCATACATAGGTCATACTATACACTCCACCAGTAGTAGTAGTCAGGGATGGCATACATAGGTCATACTACACACTCCACCAGCAGTAGTAGTAGTAGTCAGGGATGGCATACATAGGTCATACTATACACTCCACCAGTAGTAATAGTCAGGGATGGCATACATAGGTCATACTACACACTCCACCTGTAGTAGTAGTCAGGGATGGCATACATAGGTCATACTATACACTCCACCAGTAGTAGTAGTCATGGATGGCATACATAGGTCATACTACACACTCCATCTGTAGTAGTAGTCAGGGATGGCATACATAGGTCATACTATACACTCCACCAGTAGTAGTAGTCAGGGATGGCATACATAGGTCGTACTACACACTCCACCAGTAGTAGTAGTCAGGGATGGCATTCATAGGTCATACTATACACTCCACCAGTAGTAGTAGTCAGGGATGGCATACATAGGTCGTACTATACACTCCACCAGTAGTAGTAGTCAGGGATGGCATACATAGGTCACACTATACACTCCACCAGTAGTAGTAGTCAGGGATGGCATACATAGGTCGTACTATACACTCCACCAGTAGTAGTAGTCAGGGATGGCATACATAGGTCACACTATACACTCCACCAGTAGTAGTAGTCAGGGATGGTATTCATAGGTCGTACTATACACTCCACCAGTAGTAGTAGTCAGGGATGGTATTCATAGGTCACACTATACACTCCACCAGTAGTAGTAGTCAGGGATGGCATTCATAGGTCACACTATACACTCCACCAGTAGTAGTAGTCAGGGATGGCATTCATAGGTCATACTATACACTCCACCAGTAGTAGTAGTCAGGGATGGCATTCATAGGTCACACTATACACTCCACCAGTAGTAGTAGTCAGGGATGGCATTCATAGGTCATACTATACACTCCACCAGTAGTAGTAGTCAGGGATGGCATTCATAGGTCATACTACACACTCCACCAGTAGTAGTAGTCAGGGATGGCATTCATAGGTCATACTACACACTCCACCAGTAGTAGTAGTCAGGGATGGCATTCATAGGTCATACTATACACTCCACCAGTAGTAGTAGTCAGGGATGGCATTCATAGGTCATACTATACACTCCACCAGTAGTAGTAGTCAGGGATGGCATACGTAGGTCATACTACACACTCCATCTGTAGTAGTAGTCAGGGATGGCATTCATAGGTCATACTATACACTCCACCAGTAGTAGTAGTCAGGGATGGCATTCATAGGTCACACTATACACTCCACCAGTAGTAGTAGTCAGGGATGGTATTCATAGGTCACACTATACACTCCACCAGTAGTAGTAGTCAGGGATGGCATTCATAGGTCACACTATACACTCCACCAGTAGTAGTAGTCAGGGATGGCATTCATAGGTCATACTATACACTCCACCAGTAGTAGTAGTCAGGGATGGCATTCATAGGTCACACTATACACTCCACCAGTAGTAGTAGTCAGGGATGGCATTCATAGGTCATACTATACACTCCACCAGTAGTAGTAGTCAGGGATGGCATTCATAGGTCATACTACACACTCCACCAGTAGTAGTAGTCAGGGATGGCATTCATAGGTCATACTACACACTCCACCAGTAGTAGTAGTCAGGGATGGCATTCATAGGTCATACTATACACTCCACCAGTAGTAGTAGTCAGGGATGGCATTCATAGGTCATACTATACACTCCACCAGTAGTAGTAGTCAGGGATGGCATACGTAGGTCATACTACACACTCCATCTGTAGTAGTAGTCAGGGATGGCATTCATAGGTCATACTATACACTCCACCAGTAGTAGTAGTCAGGGATGGCATTCATAGGTCATACTATACACTCCACCAGTAGTAGTAGTCAGGGATGGCATACATAGGTCATACTACACACTCCACCAGTAGTAGTAGTCAGGGATGGCATTCATAGGTCATACTATACACTCCACCAGTAGTAGTAGTCAGGGATGGCATACATAGGTCATACTACACACTCCACCAGTAGTAGTAGTCAGGGATGGCATTCATAGGTCATACTATACACTCCACCAGTAGTAGTAGTCAGGGATGGCATACATAGGTCATACTACACACTCCACCAGTAGTAGTAGTCAGGGATGGCATTCATAGGTCATACTATACACTCCACCAGTAGTAGTAGTCAGGGATGGCATTCATAGGTCATACTATACACTCCACCAGTAGTAGTAGTCAGGGATGGCATTCATAGGTCATACTATACACTCCATCTGTAGTAGTAGTCAGGGATGGCATACATAGGTCATACTATACACTCCACCAGTAGTAGTAGTCAGGGATGGCATACATAGGTCATACTACACACTCCATCTGTAGTAGTAGTCAGGGATGGCATACATAGGTCATACTATACACTCCACCAGTAGTAGTAGTCAGGGATGGCATACATAGGTCATACTACACACTCCACCTGTAGTAGTAGTCAGGGATGGCATACATAGGTCATACTATACACTCCACCAGTAGTAGTAGTCAGGGATGGCATACATAGGTCATACTACACACTCCACCTGTAGTAGTAGTCAGGGATGGCATACATAGGTCATACTATACACTCCACCAGTAGTAGTAGTCAGGGATGGCATACATAGGTCATACTACACACTCCACCTGTAGTAGTAGTCATGGATGGCATACATAGGTCATACTATACACTCCACCAGTAGTAGTAGTCAGGGATGGCATACATAGGTCATACTACACACTCCACCTGTAGTAGTAGTCATGGATGGCATACATAGGTCATACTATACACTCCACCAGTAGTAGTAGTCAGGGATGGCATACATAGGTCATACTACACACTCCACCTGTAGTAGTAGTCATGGATGGCATACATAGGTCATACTATACACTCCACCAGTAGTAGTAGTCAGGGATGGCATACATAGGTCATACTACACACTCCACCTGTAGTAGTAGTCATGGATGGCATACATAGGTCATACTATACACTCCACCAGTAGTAGTAGTCAGGGATGGCATACATAGGTCATACTATACACTCCACCTGTAGTAGTAGTCATGGATGGCATACATAGGTCATACTATACACTCCACCTGTAGTAGTAGTCAGGGATGGCATACATAGGTCATACTATACACTCCACCAGTAGTAGTAGTCATGGATGGCATACATAGGTCATACTACACACTCCACCTGTAGTAGTAGTCAGGGATGGCATACATAGGTCATACTATACACTCCACCAGTAGTAGTAGTCATGGATGGCATACATAGGTCATACTACACACTCCACCTGTAGTAGTAGTCAGGGATGGCATACATAGGTCATACTATACACTCCACCAGTAGTAGTAGTCATGGATGGCATACATAGGTCATACTACACACTCCACCTGTAGTAGTAGTCAGGGATGGCATACATAGGTCATACTATACACTCCACCAGTAGTAGTAGTCATGGATGGCATACATAGGTCATACTACACACTCCACCTGTAGTAGTAGTCAGGGATGGCATACATAGGTCATACTATACACTCCACCAGTAGTAGTAGTCATGGATGGCATACATAGGTCATACTACACACTCCACCTGTAGTAGTAGTCAGGGATGGCATACATAGGTCATACTATACACTCCACCAGTAGTAGTAGTCATGGATGGCATACATAGGTCATACTACACACTCCACCTGTAGTAGTAGTCAGGGATGGCATACATAGGTCATACTATACACTCCACCAGTAGTAGTAGTCATGGATGGCATACATAGGTCATACTATACACTCCACCTGTAGTAGTAGTCAGGGATGGCATACATAGGTCATACTATACACTCCACCAGTAGTAGTAGTCATGGATGGCATACATAGGTCATACTACACACTCCACCTGTAGTAGTAGTCAGGGATGGCATACATAGGTCATACTATACACTCCACCAGTAGTAGTAGTCAGGGATGGCATACATAGGTCGTACTACACACTCCACCAGTAGTAGTAGTCAGGGATGGCATTCATAGGTCATACTATACACTCCACCAGTAGTAGTAGTCAGGGATGGCATACATAGGTCGTACTACACACTCCACCAGTAGTAGTAGTCAGGGATGGCATTCATAGGTCATACTATACACTCCACCAGTAGTAGTAGTCAGGGATGGCATACATAGGTCGTACTACACACTCCACCAGTAGTAGTAGTCAGGGATGGCATTCATAGGTCATACTATACACTCCACCAGTAGTAGTAGTCAGGGATGGCATACATAGGTCGTACTACACACTCCACCAGTAGTAGTAGTCAGGGATGGCATACACAGGTCATACTATACACTCCATCTGTAGTAGTAGTCAGGGGATGGCATACATAGGTCGTACTACACACTCCACCAGTAGTAGTAGTCAGGGATGGCATTCATAGGTCATACTATACACTCCACCAGTAGTAGTAGTCAGGGATGGCATACATAGGTCATACTACACACTCCACCAGTAGTAGTAGTCAGGGATGGCATTCATAGGTCATACTATACACTCCACCAGTAGTAGTTGTCAGGGATGGCATACATAGGTCATACTACACACTCCACCAGTAGTAGTAGTCAGGGATGGCATTCATAGGTCATACTATACACTCCACCAGTAGTAGTAGTCAGGGATGGCATTCATAGGTCATACTATACACTCCACCAGTAGTAGTAGTCAGGGATGGCATACATAGGTCATACTATACACTCCATCTGTAGTAGTAGTCAGGGATGGCATACATAGGTCATACTATACACTCCACCAGTAGTAGTAGTCAGGGATGGCATACATAGGTCATACTACACACTCCATCTGTAGTAGTAGTCAGGGATGGCATACATAGGTCATACTATACACTCCACCAGTAGTAGTAGTCAGGGATGGCATACATAGGTCATACTACACACTCCACCTGTAGTAGTAGTCAGGGATGGCATACATAGGTCATACTATACACTCCACCAGTAGTAGTAGTCAGGGATGGCATACATAGGTCATACTACACACTCCACCTGTAGTAGTAGTCAGGGATGGCATACATAGGTCATACTATACATTCCACCAGTAGTAGTAGTCAGGGATGGCATACATAGGTCATACTACACACTCCACCTGTAGTAGTAGTCAGGGATGGCATACATAGGTCATACTATACACTCCACCAGTAGTAGTAGTCAGGGATGGCATACATAGGTCATACTACACACTCCACCTGTAGTAGTAGTCAGGGATGGCATACATAGGTCATACTATACACTCCACCAGTAGTAGTAGTCAGGGATGGCATACATAGGTCATACTACACACTCCACCTGTAGTAGTAGTCAGGGATGGCATACATAGGTCATACTATACACTCCACCAGTAGTAGTAGTCAGGGATGGCATACATAGGTCATACTACACACTCCACCTGTAGTAGTAGTCAGGGATGGCATACATAGGTCATACTATACACTCCACCAGTAGTAGTAGTCAGGGATGGCATACATAGGTCATACTACACACTCCACCTGTAGTAGTAGTCAGGGATGGCATACATAGGTCATACTATACACTCCACCAGTAGTAGTAGTCAGGGATGGCATACATAGGTCATACTACACACTCCACCTGTAGTAGTAGTCAGGGATGGCATACATAGGTCATACTATACACTCCACCAGTAGTAGTAGTCAGGGATGGCATACATAGGTCATACTACACACTCCACCTGTAGTAGTAGTCATGGATGGCATACATAGGTCATACTATACACTCCACCTGTAGTAGTAGTCAGGGATGGCATACATAGGTCATACTATACACTCCACCTGTAGTAGTAGTCATGGATGGCATACATAGGTCATACTATACACTCCACCTGTAGTAGTAGTCAGGGATGGCATACATAGGTCATACTATACACTCCACCTGTAGTAGTTGTCATGGATGGCATACATAGGTCATACTACACACTCCACCTGTAGTAGTAGTCAGGGATGGCATACATAGGTCATACTATACACTCCACCAGTAGTAGTAGTCATGGATGGCATACATAGGTCATACTACACACTCCACCTGTAGTAGTAGTCAGGGATGGCATACATAGGTCATACTATACACTCCACCAGTAGTAGTAGTCATGGATGGCATACATAGGTCATACTATACACTCCACCTGTAGTAGTAGTCAGGGATGCCATACATAGGTCATACTATACACTCCACCAGTAGTAGTAGTCATGGATGGCATACATAGGTCATACTACACACTCCACCTGTAGTAGTAGTCAGGGATGGCATACATAGGTCATACTATACACTCCACCAGTAGTAGTAGTCATGGATGGCATACATAGGTCGTACTACACACTCCACCTGTAGTAGTAGTCAGGGATGGCATACATAGGTCATACTATACACTCCACCAGTAGTAGTAGTCAGGGATGGCATACATAGGTCGTACTACACACTCCACCAGTAGTAGTAGTCAGGGATGGCATTCATAGGTCATACTATACACTCCACCAGTAGTAGTAGTCAGGGATGGCATACATAGGTCATACTATACACTCCACCAGTAGTAGTAGTCAGGGATGGCATACATAGGTCATACTATACACTCCATCTGTAGTAGTAGTCAGGGATGGCATACATAGGTCATACTATACACTCCACCAGTAGTAGTAGTCAGGGTTGGCATACATAGGTCATACTATACACTCCACCAGTAGTAGTAGTCAGGGATGGCATTCATAGGTCATACTATACACTCCACCAGTAGTAGTAGTCAGGGATGGCATACATAGGTCATACTATACACTCCACCAGTAGTAGTAGTCAGGGATGGCATTCATAGGTCATACTACACACTCCACCTGTAGTAGTAGTCAGGGATGGCATTCATAGGTCATACTATACACTCCACCAGTAGTAGTAGTCAGGGATGGCATACATAGGTCATACTATACACTCCACCAGTAGTAGTAGTCAGGGATGGCATACATAGGTCATACTATACACTCCACCAGTAGTAGTAGTCAGGGATGGCATACATAGGTCATACTATACACTCCACCAGTAATAGTAGTCAGGGATGGCATGCATAGGTCATACTATACACTCCACCAGTAGTAGTAGTCAGGGATGGCATGCATAGGTCATACTATACACTCCACCGGTAGTAGTAGTCAGGGATGGCATGCATAGGTCATACTATACACTCCACCGGTAGTAGTAGTCAGGGATGGCATGCATAGGTCATACTATGCACTCCACCGGTAGTAGTAGTCAGGGATGGCATGCATAGGTCATACTATACACTCCACCGGTAGTAGTAGTCAGGGATGGCATGCATAGGTCATACTATGCACTCCACCGGTAGTAGTAGTCAGGGATGGCATGCATAGGTCATACTATACACTCCACCGGTAGTAGTAGTCAGGGATGGCATGCATAGGTCATACTATGCACTCCACCGGTAGTAGTAGTCAGGGATGGCATGCATAGGTCATACTATGCACTCCACCGGTAGTAGTAGTCAGGGATGGCATGCATAGGTCATACTATGCACTCCACCAGTAGTAGTAGTCAGGGATGGCATGCATAGGTCATACTATACACTCCACCTGTATTAGTAGTCAGGGATGGCATGCATAGGTCATACTATACACTCCACCAGTATTAGTAGTCAGGGATGGCATGCATAGGTCATACTATACACTCCACCAGTAGTAGTAGTCAGGGATGGCATGCATAGGTCATACTATACACTCCACCAGTATTAGTAGTCAGGGATGGCATGCATAGGTCATACTATACACTCCACCAGTAGTAGTAGTCAGGGATGGCATACATAGGTCATACTATACACTCCACCAGTAGTAGTAGTCAGGGATGGCATACATAGGTCATACTATACACTCCACCAGTAGTAGTAGTCAGGGATGGCATTCATAGGTCATACTATACACTCCACCTGTAGTAGTAGTCATGGATGGCATACATAGGTCATACTATACACTCCACCTGTAGTAGTAGTCAGGGATGGCATGCATAGGTCATACTATACACTCCACCTGTAGTAGTAGTCAGGGATGGCATGCATAGGTCATACTATACACTCCACCAGTAGTAGTAGTCAGGGATGGCATACATAGGTCATACTATACACTCCACCTGTAGTAGTAGTCAGGGATGGCATACATAGGTCATACTATACACTCCACCAGTAGTAGTAGTCAGGGATGGCATACATAGGTCATACTATACACTCCACCTGTAGTAGTAGTCAGGGATGGCATACATAGGTCATACTATACACTCCACCAGTAGTAGTAGTCAGGGATGGCATACATAGGTCATACTATACACTCCACCTGTAGTAGTAGTCAGGGATGGCATGCATAGGTCATACTATACACTCCAACAGTAGTAGTAGTCAGGGATGGCATACATAGGTCATACTATACACTCCACCAGTAGTAGTAGTCAGGGATGGCATACATAGGTCATACTATACACTCCACCTGTAGTAGTAGTCAGGGATGGCATTCTTAGGTCATACTATACACTCCACCAGTAGTAGTAGTCAGGGATGGCATACATAGGTCATTCTATACACTCCACCAGTAGTAGTAGTCAGGGATGGCATGCATAGGTCATAGTAGTAGTAGTCAGGGATGGTATACATAGGTCATACTATACACTCCACCTGTAGTAGTAGTCAGGGATGGCATTCATAGGTCATACTATACACTCCACCTGTAGTAGTAGTCAGGGATGGCATTCATAGGTCATACTATACACTCCACCAGTAGTAGTAGTCAGGGATGGCATTCATAGGTCATACTACACAATCCACCAGTAGTAGTAGTCATGGATGGCATTCATAGGTCATACTATACACTCCACCAGTATTAGTAGTCAGGGATGGCATTCATAGGTCATACTACACAATCCACCAGTAGTAGTAGTCATGGATGGCATACATAGGTCATACTACACAATCCACCAGTAGTAGTAGTCAGGGATGGCATGCATAGGTCATAGTAGTAGTAGTCAGGGATGGTATACATAGGTCATACTATACACTCCACCAGTAGTAGTAGTCAGGGATGGCATTCATAGGTCATACTATACACTCCACCTGTAGTAGTAGTCAGGGATGGCATTCATAGGTCATACTACACAATCCACCAGTAGTAGTAGTCAGGGATGGCATTCATAGGTCATACTATACACTCCACCAGTAGTACAGTAGTAGTCAGGGATGGCATACATATGTCATACTATACACTCCACCAGTAGTAGAAGCACATATAGGTTATACTTCACACTCCACCAGTTTTTGTAATTGGGGATTGCCTGCGTAGATCATACTTCACACTTGACCAGAAGTTGTAGTCGTGAACGGCATGCATACAGTGGGTATGGTTGGGGGGAGGGCAGGTGTTAGTGGGGGTAATAGGAAAGTTTATGCCATTCAACACCACCCTATTCGGCATGGTAATAATGTATTGAGGTTGATCTACTTTCCAGATTTTTCTGCCTACCTGAGGAGCGTCTCTTACCATCAAATCGAGTGAATGATGGCATCTGTGACTGCTGTGATGGAAGTGACGAATGGAGAGCAGAGGGTGAGATCATTGTAATCAGTCAGTGTGTAACAGCAGTATGCTGAATCAATGAGGGTGAGATCATTGTAATCAGTCAGTGTGTAACAGCAGTATGCTGAATCAATGAGGGTGAGATCATTGTAATCAGTCAGTGTGTGACAGCAGTATGCTGAATCAATGAGGGTGAGATCATTGTAATCAGTCAGTGTGTAACAGCAGTATGCTGAATCAATGAGGGTGAGATCATTGTAATCAGTCAGTGTGTAACAGCAGTATGCTCAATCAATGAGGGTGAGATCATTGTAATCAGTCAGTGTGTAACAGCAGTATGCTGAATCAATGAGGGTGAGATCATTGTAATCAGTCAGTGTGTAACAGCAGTATGCTGAATCAATGAGGGTGAGATCATTGTAATCAGTCAGTGTGTAACAGCAGTATGCTGAATCAATGAGGGTGAGATCATTGTAATCAGTCAGTGTGTAACAGCAGTATGCTGAATCAATGAGGGTGAGATCATTGTAATCAGTCAGTGTGTAACAGCAGTATGCTGAATCAATGAGGGTGAGATCATTGTAATCAGTCAGTGTGTAACAGCAGTATGCTGAATCAATGAGGGTGAGATCATTGTAATCAGTCAGTGTGTGACAGCAGTATGCTTAATCAATGAGGGTGAGATCATTGTAATCAGTCAGTGTGTAACAGCAGTATGCTGAATCAATGAGGGTGAGATCATTGTAATCAGTCAGTGTGTAACAGCAGTATGCTGAATCAATGAGGGTGAGATCATTGTAATCAGTCAGTGTGTGACAGCAGTATGCTGAATCAATGAGGGTGAGATCATTGTAATCAGTCAGTGTGTAACAGCAGTATGCTGAATCAATGAGGGTGAGATCATTGTAATCAGTCAGTGTGTAACAGCAGTATGCTGAATCAATGAGGGTGAGATCATTGTAATCAGTCAGTGTGTGACAGCAGTATGCTCAATCAATGAGGGTGAGATCATTGTAATCAGTCAGTGTGTGACAGCAGTATGCTCAATCAATGAGGGTGAGATCATTGTAATCAGTCAGTGTGTGACAGCAGTATGCTCAATCAATGAGGGTGAGATCATTGTAATCAGTCAGTGTGTAACAGCAGTATGCTTAATCAATGAGGGTGAGATCATTGTAATCAGTCAGTGTGTAACAGCAGTATGCTCAATCAATGAGGGTGAGATCATTGTAATCAGTCAGTGTGTAACAGCAGTATGCTCAATCAATGAGGGTGAGATCATTGTAATCAGTCGGTGTGTAACAGCAGTATGCTGAATCAATGAGGGTGAGATCATTGTAATCAGTCGGTGTGTAACAGCAGTATGCTCAATCAATGAGGGTGAGATCATTGTAATCAGTCGGTGTGTAACAGCAGTATGCTCAGTCAATGAGGGTGAGATCATTGTAATCAGTCGGTGTGTAACAGCAGTATGCTCAGTCAATGAGGGTGAGATCATTGTAATCAGTCGGTGTGTAACAGCAGTATGCTCAATCAATGAGGGTGAGATCATTGTAATCAGTCGGTGTGTAACAGCAGTATGCTCAGTCAATGAGGGTGAGATCATTGTAATCAGTCAGTGTGTAACAGCAGTATACTCAGTCAATGAGGGTGAGATCATTGTAATCAGTCAGTGTGTAACAGCAGTATACTCAATCAATGAGGGTGAGATCATTGTAATCAGTCGGTGTGTAACAGCAGTATGCTCAGTCATTGAGGGTGAGATCATTGTATTCAGTCAGTGTGTAACAGCAGTATACTCAGTCAATGAGGGTGAGATCATTGTAATCAGTCAGTGTGTAACAGCAGTATGCTGAATCAATGAGGGTGAGATCATTGTAATCAGTCAGTGTGTAACAGCAGTATGCTGAATCAATGAGGGTGAGATCATTGTATTCAGTCAGTGTGTAACAGCAGTATGCTGAATCAATGAGGGTGAGATCATTGTAATCAGTCAGTGTGTAACAGCAGTATACTCAATCAATGAGGGTGAGATCATTGTAATCAGTCAGTGTGTAACAGCAGTATGCTGAATCAATGAGGGTGAGATCATTGTAATCAGTCAGTGTGTAACAGCAGTATGCTGAATCAATGAGGGTGAGATCATTGTAATCAGTCAGTGTGTAACAGCAGTATGCTGAATCAATGAGGGTGAGATCATTGTAATCAGTCAGTGTGTAACAGCAGTATGCTGAATCAATGAGGGTGAGATAATTGTAATCAGTCAGTGTGTGACAGCAGTATGCTGAATCAATGAGGGTGAGATCATTGTAATCAGTCAGTGTGTAACAGCAGTATGCTGAATCAATGAGGGTGAGATCATTGTAATCAGTCAGTGTGTAACAGCAGTATGCTGAATCAATGAGGGTGAGATCATTGTAATCAGTCAGTGTTCAACAGCAGTATGCTGAATCAATGAGGGTGAGATCATTGTAATCAGTCAGTGTGTAACAGCAGTATGCTGAATCAATGAGGGTGAGATCATTGTAATCAGTCAGTGTGTAACAGCAGTATGCTGAATCAATGAGGGTGAGATCATTGTAATCAGTCAGTGTGTGACAGCAGTATGCTGAATCAATGAGGGTGAGATCATTGTAATCAGTCAGTGTGTGACAGCAGTATGCTGAATCAATGAGGGTGAGATCATTGTAATCAGTCAGTGTGTAACAGCAGTATGCTGAATCAATGAGGGTGAGATCATTGTAATCAGTCAGTGTGTAACAGCAGTATGCTGAATCAATGAGGGTGAGATCATTGTAATCAGTCAGTGTGTAACAGCAGTATGCTGAATCAATGAGGGTGAGATCATTGTAATCAGTCAGTGTGTAACAGCAGTATGCTGAATCAATGAGGGTGAGATCATTGTAATCAGTCAGTGTGTGACAGCAGTATGCTGAATCAATGAGGGTGAGATCATTGTAATCAGTCAGTGTGTAACAGCAGTATGCTGAATCAATGAGGGTGAGATCATTGTAATCAGTCAGTGTGTAACAGCAGTATGCTGAATCAATGAGGGTGAGATCATTGTAATCAGTCAGTGTGTAACAGCAGTATGCTGAATCAATGAGGGTGAGATCATTGTAATCAGTCAGTGTGTAACAGCAGTATGCTGAATCAATGAGGGTGAGATCATTGTAATCAGTCAGTGTGTGACAGCAGTATGCTGAAGCAATGAGGGTGAGATCATTGTAATCAGTCAGTGTGTAACAGCAGTATGCTGAATCAATGAGGGTGAGATCATTGTAATCAGTCAGTGTGTAACAGCAGTATGCTGAATCAATGAGGGTGAGATCATTGTAATCAGTCAGTGTGTAACAGCAGTATGCTGAATCAATGAGGGTGAGATCATTGTAATCAGTCAGTGTGTAACAGCAGTATGCTGAATCAATGAGGGTGAGATCATTGTAATCAGTCAGTGTGTAACAGCAGTATGCTGAATCAATGAGGGTGAGATCATTGTAATCAGTCAGTGTGTAACAGCAGTATGCTGAATCAATGAGGGTGAGATCATTGTAATCAGTCAGTGTGTAACAGCAGTATGCTGAATCAATGAGGGTGAGATCATTGTAATCAGTCAGTGTGTAACAGCAGTATGCTGAATCAATGAGGGTGAGATCATTGTAATCAGTCAGTGTGTGACAGCAGTATGCTGAATCAATGAGGGTGAGATCATTGTAATCAGTCAGTGTGTGACAGCAGTATGCTGAATCAATGAGGGTGAGATCATTGTAATCAGTCAGTGTGTGACAGCAGTATGCTGAATCAATGAGGGTGAGATCATTGTAATCAGTCAGTGTGTAACAGCAGTATGCTGAATCAATGAGGGTGAGATCATTGTAATCAGTCAGTGTGTAACAGCAGTATGCTGAATCAATGAGGGTGAGATCATTGTAATCAGTCAGTGTGTGACAGCAGTATGCTCAATCAATGAGGGTGAGATCATTGTAATCAGTCGGTGTGTAACAGCAGTATGCTCAGTCAATGAGGGGTGAGATCATTGTAATCAGTCAGTGTGTGACAGCAGTATGCTGAATCAATGAGGGTGAGATCATTGTAATCAGTCAGTGTGTAACAGCAGTATGCTGAATCAATGAGGGTGAGATCATTGTAATCAGTCGGTGTGTAACAGCAGTACACTCAGTCAATGAGGGTGAGATCATTGTAATCAGTCAGTGTGTAACAGCAGTATGCTGAATCAATGAGGGTGAGATCATTGTAATCAGTCAGTGTGTGACAGCAGTATGCTGAATCAATGAGGGTGAGATCATTGTAATCAGTCAGTGTGTAACAGCAGTATGCTGAATCAATGAGGGTGAGATCATTGTAATCAGTCAGTGTGTGACAGCAGTATGCTGAATCAATGAGGGTGAGATCATTGTAATCAGTCAGTGTGTAACAGCAGTATGCTCAATCAATGAGGGTGAGATCATTGTAATCAGTCAGTGTGTAACAGCAGTATGCTCAATCAATGAGGGTGAGATCATTGTAATCAGTCAGTGTGTGACAGCAGTATGCTGAATCAATGAGGGTGAGATCATTGTAATCAGTCAGTATGCTGAATCAATGAGGGTGAGATCATTGGAATCAGTCAGGGGGGGACTAAGTTGTTTGGTGGTAGTCTGTTCCCTTCTAGGTAGGAATTCACATAGAGGGTAAAATTATGTACGAATGAAGTATATCATTTATTGGATCAAATTAAAATCGCAAACAGCACCCAGCTTGGCACATCTAGCTTGCCTCTCATGGCCTTGTTAATGGTGCCAACTGACTGCTGTAAGCATATAGAAATAGGGTGAAACTCAAACACAATCAAACAGCGTTCAGAAACTAACATGCTGTATTTCCTCCTACCAGGGTTGGTAATTTTTTTATAATTAAAAAAAAAAGTGGAAGGGGATCAAATTATTTTATTTTAAATGGGATTTTTTTTAATTTATATCGGATTTATTTTTAGTCTTGTAATACACATGTGTTTGATGAATGCAAATTTCAAGGTAACTTAACTTTTGAGGCAGTTAAGAGTCTCTAAATTACTACCATGAGTGGTGTGAACCTACAGGATGTATTATGCAATTTAGAGAAAGAAAAAATCTTATGATTTTCAATATTTTTATGACACTTTAGTTTAAATATATGTAGCGAACCAACTAGATGTTCTAGAGTATACAACAAACTTACATTATTCTTGATGTGTATTACTGTATTTTCAATATCTTGTTACAAAACATAATCAACTTTTTACATACAGTAACAATAGGATGTCTGCTTGATTTCCTATTTTCTTTAAATTAAATCCTGCTCTCCATACAAAAAAGATATTGACCTCACTGATAAACATGTGCACACCTACAACCTGGATATAGTGTACATATAAGTACAGGCTATTCTGCAGAAAATTGAACCATCATATGGTCTGGTCCACTCTAAGCTGAGAAACTGCCTTGGAACTAATAAAGCTGCTCAGCTTGTGTTCTTATTTAAACATTGAACATGAAGAACGACCCTTAAACTTTAAAGTCTATTGACTTTTCAATACACCTTCAAGTTTGCATTTCATTGTTTACGTTTTAGTGGTAACGTTGACAATGGTTTTATACATGTCCTTTATGCCTTATTCTCTGGGGTTGATCCACACACTAACTTCTGGATCTTACAGTATTTTAAACATTTAAGACAAACACATTTTAAGCTTTGTGTTTATTTCATAAAGTGGAACTTTTAATTTACAAGTGTAAGATGACTAGCTGATTTTGGTAACAGAAGAAGACTTCCTAAGCCTACCACTGCACGGGGTTACTTGTCTGATATGCTGGACATGGAGGGGGTGATTACTGTCAGTCCAAGGGACTCCAGCTTGCTATGTACAAGGCAATGGTAAACACAGTACACGTCCTCCCGTACCTCACCAATCACCCTCCCCACCCTTCTTATTCATTTATTAATACCCTCCTTTCCACTAATTGTGGCATTGCCTCCCCAGCAAATTAGGCAATAATGCCAAACCCCACACAAAACAGACTTTTAAAAAATGTGGTATCTACATTGAAAGAATTCTATTTCCTCAAGCAATACAATCTAGATTTTAATATTGTAAAGACGCTATTGACATGAACAGACCAATCCAGTTTGTGATCAATATAAATTATAACACAGGTCTAAATACTTGAAACTATCAACACGATCGACTCTATAGTTATTAATTATGAGTCCTGTGGGTCTATGTTGATGAGAGACCTGCCAGTCACAAGAAAGAGTTGCCCACAGTAGATCTCCTGACACACCTGGGATGGAAGATCAACAATGAGAAATAGAACTGAATACCTAGGGCCCAACTAGATCTCACCAAGGGAACCACCTGCCCATCACCAGAAAGGGTTGCCCACAGTAGATCTCCTGACACACCTGGGATGGAAGATCAACAACAAGAAATAGAACTGAATACCTAGGGCCCAACTAGATCTCACCAAGGGAACCACCTGCCCATCACCAGAAAGGGTTGCCCACAGTAGATCTCCTGACACACCTGGGATGGAAGATCAACAACGAGAAATGGAACTTAATACCGAGTTAACAAGTACCTCGGGCCCAACTAGATCTCACCAAGGGAACCACCTGCCTGTCACCAGAAAACATTGCCCAACTTACAGCGCTAGCTCTATGTATGCACAAGTGTTCATCGAAGGCAAAGACTTGTTTATGACTTTTAGGGTTGATGGCCAGCCTAATAGAGATTATTCCATTCTGCCGGCTGTGGATGAGACCAATCCAGATATATATTTGTGGAGATTCTACAGACCAGACCTAGAAATGCAGGTTCAAATTTCCCCACTAGACCCACAACACCTTCTATGGTGGGCAACCTCCAAGAATTGGGCCAAGGGAAGGCCATTTCACCAAGAAAAACCTCTTACATCGGACGCGTCATTGATAGGCTGACAGGCGTTTTGGCAGACACTCACAGTATCAGGGCCTGGTTTTGAGCTTACAAAAATCTCCATAAATCAATGAGCTTGAACTCGAAGCAGTAGCAAGAGCACTACACCGCTTCCAGGAGCAGCTCAGGCTACACGATCAGTGTCACCAACAACACAATAGTGGTCACTTACATCAACAAACAGGGGGCACCAGGTCAATGCTGCTATGTCAAGCAACATGGAACCTCCTTCACTGGTGCAGACAGAACAATATCCTGCACAGGGCATCCCACATTGCAGGGAACGATATCCTGCTCAGGGCCTCCCACATTGCAGGGAAGGATTTCCTGCTCACAGCCTCCCATATTGCAGGATCCTGCTCAGGGACTCCCAAATTGCAGGGATCGATATCCTGCCTAGGGCCTCCCACATTGCAGGGATCGATATCATGCTCACAGCCTCCCATATTGCAGGGTCCTGCTCAGGGTATGATATCCTGCTCAGGGCCTCCCACATTGCAGGGAACGATATCATGCTCACAGCCTCCCATATTACATGGTCCTGCTCAGGCCCTCCGACGTTGCAGGGAATGATATCCTGCTGTGGGCCTCTACCATTGCAGGGAAAGAAATTAGCTGACTTGTGCCCTCTCCAGAAGAAGCATGAGCCCGAAAGGGTGGTCTCTAGAACATCGGACATGCAAACAAAATCTTCAACATTTTCAGATGTCTGAACATCGACCACTTCGCATCAGTCCAGAGTACCAAACTTCCAACCTTCTGTTCCAGGATGTTCCACCCACAAGCCTGGGCAACAGGTAGATGGCAATATCATGGGACAGAATGCAAGCGTATGTCTTACCATCCCTGTGCTTCATTCACAAAATATTGCTAAAGCTGCAGAAGTCCAGAACAAGATTACTCCTCATAGCTCCCACGTGCCACAGGAGATCATGGTACCCCCTTCTCCTCAACCATCTCTGCCAAGTACCAGACACCCTACATTGCCCACACCTACTTACCCAAGCCATGGGGAGAATCTTCCACCCCAATATCTGATCTCTTGACCTGACTGTGTGGCCCTTGTCAAGTCTTGCATCAGAGCACAAGGATTTTAAGAGGAGGTTACTGATATGGCAGCAGCAGCAAGAAAGCCTGGCACCGTCAGAACTTATTCTTGTAGACTTAATAGCTTACTGATGGTGTGTGGACTCCCAGGTTGATCGTCTATTAGTCAGATCACAGACTGAATGATGTAGACTTGGTAGCTTCTACCGATGGTGTGAGGACTCCCAGGTTGACCCACCTTCAACATCTATTAGTCAGATCACAGACTGAATGATGTAGACTTGGTAGCTTCTACAGATGGTGTGGGGACTCCCAGGTTGATCCACCTTCAACATCTATTAGTCAGATCACAGACTGAATGATGTAGACTTGGTAGCTTCTACCGATGGTGTGAGGACTCCCAGGTTGATCCACCTTCAACATATATTAGTCAGATCACAGACTGAATGATGTAGACTTGGTAGCTTCTACCAATGGTGTGAGGACTTCCAGGTTGATCCACCTTCAACGTCTATAAGTCAGATCACAGACTGAATGATGTAGACTTGGTAGCTTCTACCGATGGTGTGAGGACTCCCAGGTTGATCCACCTTCAACGTCTATAAGTCAGTTCACAGACTGAATGATGTAGACTTGGTAGCTTCTACAGATGGTGTGGGGACTCCCAGGTTGATCCACCTTCAACATCTATTAGTCAGATCACAGACTGAATGATGTAGACTTGGTAGCTTCTACCGATGGTGTGAGGACTCCCAGGTTGATCCACCTTCAACGTCTATAAGTCAGATCACAGACTGAATGATGTAGACTTGATAGCTTCTACCGATGGTGTGAGGACTCCAAGTTTAGCCTAGCAGTTCGATCATCGTTCAGCAATTACTGCAGTCCTTTCAGTGTTCCCAGACGGGTCCATCATGGCTTCAAACAATGTTATAACTGCGGCCAATCAGGGGTATGACTAATCTAAGACCTGTTGTCCAGAAGCTACAGTAACACACTCCTGGAGCATGAACGTACCTCAGAGACATGGCAAGTAACCCCTACGAACCAATGGCATCGTCATCTTTATGTCACCTGACGTACAAGACCATTTTCTTAGTAGCAGCATCACCCCTGAGTCCCTGACCCCCTCTCCCTCCTCCCATTGAAAGGCATTGGATATATTGCATGATATTTGTTGACATGAAAATGGAAACCGTTTGATATTTGTTAGGGTTTGTTTGACAAGAGGTTACCTTTTATACTTCGCTATTTATTACTAGTTCTTCAGTTCAATTGCATTGTGATATGCTTCCTGTATTGTTGGTTTTAGGAAGCTCTGGATAACAAGCACTTATCTCCATAGCCGACCACAGTTTGATTTTTTTAGGGTGGATTAAGTGAGAAAGTACACCAATTCATCTGTTGCAAATAGGTTGGAGCATTTTGTATTGGTTTGAAGTCAAATTTGAGCTACCTCAAACTTTAAAGATGCAAGTAAGAGATGAATCAAGTGACCCAGGCATTATCAAATCCAAACTGACTACAAAGATACTTTCCAATCCACCACAACTATTGAGTATACAGTATGCATTCCCCAATTGTAGCTCACTGTGGAAGTATTTCCAAATCCAAAAGGGATATTGATCCAATTTTGCTACTGCTCTTCAAACAGGTTTGCCATGCTGCTCAGTGAAGCTCTTGTTTTTCCTAGGTCAGTGAAACTACATGACAATGTGTTGTCATTCATGTGTTGGTCAACACATGACCAGTTCGACCATCTCATGGCCCACACATGACCATCTCATTAACAACACATGACCAGTTCGACTATCTCATGGCCCACACATGACCATCTCATGACCAACACATCACCTCATTAACAACACATCACCATGAATATCAAGTATTGTAGCCTACTGTATCTGCTACACCTGATACTGATAAAGTCTCAACAGAGAATATCTGACCTTTGACCGTTAGATGAGGTGAATAGCAGATCAATCCTATAATGATCATTGCAGGTAGTGAGCTACTGTACCCAATCCAGTGGTACTTCTTAAGCATGGTTTAGTATTTATGTACAGGTAATATATAGTCCACTGCTGATCCTACTACTACACATGGCAAATTAAGTAAACAGTCTAGGTATGATATACTGATAATGTCAGTAGTTATATACAAAACACATTAATCCTTAAGTAATTGCTGCTTGTGCCAGGTTTTAATTACCTATTGTTTTAGCTAGGTCAATTCAGATATTACTGTGGAAATCTTTGCTCTATGGATTTATCAGACCTGTTGGTGGAAGTTATTCCTAAGTGGTTTATTGGTTTATCACTTACAACAGTTTGTAAGGAGATGAAGATTCCATTCATGTGCTGATTCTTTGGCTCAGGATCAAACAAGCTGTGACCTTTCCCTTAGCAGCTGGTTTTCCATATGATTCTATCCACTGTGATAAAAGCACTTACATGGCAGAGTTCTATAGTAATCTCATTGCTACTTTCAAGAGTTTAGTAAATATAGTAACCAAGGTTACAGTGATACAGTCCGTGATTCATTCTACAGTATAGTAGCAATTACCAGCTTTACATGTTACCAATCCCCACAAAGGAGGTATAAATCAGACCCAACAAATATATTACTAGTTGCATCAATATTATCAGACCTCACAAAGGAGGTATAATCAGCTGATGCATCAGGGCAGTACACAAACAAATATGTCACTAGTTGCATCAATATTATCAGACCTCACAAAGGAGGTATAAACCAGCTGATGCATCAGGGCAGTACACAAACAAATATGTCACTAGTTGCATCAATATTATCAGACCTCACAAAGGAGGTATAATCAGCTGATGCATCAGGGCAGTACACAAACAAATATGTCACTAGTTGCATCAATATTATCAGACCTCACAAAGGAGGTATAATCAGCTGATGCTTCAGGGCAGTACACAAACAAATATGTCACTAGTTGCATCAATACTATCAGACCTCACAAAGGAGGTATAATCAGCTGATGCTTCAGGGCAGTACACAAACAAATATGTCACTAGTTGCATCAATATTATCAGACCTCACAAAGGAGGTATAATCAGCTGATGCATCAGGGCAGTACACATCTTTACTGTGTTGCACTTTGTTAGCCTTGTCATATTTTGAGCACACTGAATTTCCCCAAACTATGGAATCAGGTTTTAACATATGCACAGTTTCACTAGATGGTATTGTTTTATGAAATCATTGCCACTAAAGTCTGTTTCACTTAGGGTGGATTTTTTTTATGTGTAAAAGTAGGTGGTTCTGACTTTTGATCCTAGCAGGATCTTCTTCATAGGCTGAATGACAAGTAACAGAAACTACAAGGGACAAAATACAAGCAATGAATACAGATCTATAGGTTAATGATCAGGGTGAACACAGGCAGGTTAATGAGCAGGGTGAACACTAAAGAATTTACTCCCTACTGTACTCTCTTCCTTTAATCTTCTCTTTGTTCTTCTACAGTTTATCTCCTACCTCTCCTCTTCCCTCTATTGATTATATTCTTTTCTTTTTTCTCTCCACCCTTTGTCAACTACTCCTCTTACATCAATGTTGTTTGTGTTCAGCCTCTTGAAGAAGATCCTGCTACGATCAAAATGTCAGCCCACTTACTTTTTACACATTCTCTTTCACAGGCTCTTCAGTGGATAAGCAGTGTGCTAGTTAGTTTGTTTAATTTGGATTCTTTATTAATAGATAATTTTTGTTAATCTCATTTCAGCCCCCCCTGCTATGGGGAATGCCCGCAGTGTACCTTGTGTGGATGTTTGTAAAGATATATATCTGGCTTTAGAAAGGAAGAAGATGATAATCAGAGACGGTTCAAAGGTCAAAGAAGAATATCTTGAAGCAGGCAGGCCGTACATCGGATATAAAAATGGTGTAAGTGGTTTCAGCTACTAGACTCCTGCTTCCAACCTTTATGTCAAGTAGACTCCAGTAACAAACTTCAAGCTTTTTGCGGCCTTGAACAATTCCACCTGTTTTATACCTTGTTACACAACTCAGTCCAAGCGTATTACCAGACCTTAAGAAAGAGGTGTCACGTACCCTGTTACATATATCATTACACTACACAGCATTAAGTAGTTAATTATATAACCTTGTTAGCAGACCTCACTGCAACCAAGGAGGTGTTTTTACCTCCATGCTGAAACTAGTATTGTGTAGTACTTACGTTGTCTTGTTACCAGACCTTAAGACAGAGGTATAACCAGGGCTGATAAATACATGATTACACTACAGCATTAAGCTTTGTTACATTAGGTTATTGTTTTTCTTTCATCTTGACTGTTAAAATATACCACACAAATAATGATAGGTATTGTGTTGTTATATATCACACATGACCATAGCTCTACTCTTTGTTTTAATGTACTTCTAATATAAATTGCCACTCATTGTATTCAAACACCTCACACATGACAGTAGTCTAAAAACCTGATGTGTAGCCATTCAATTGTGCTTTTGTCAATATGATTAAGTACTCAGGCTACACACCACATTATAATTAATAGTGCTTTAGCATTAACATTTTTGTATTGTTTCTGTTGACTAGATTCTCTTGTTTTCTGAACATTGATACTCAAAGCTATCAGTACAAGTGGCTGATGATTGTTTCCTCTCAAGGCACCAGATAAGGAAATCTTTGTTTGGGAAGAGCTGTTTGCTATGTTGATGTATCCATTTATCGACCCCCTCTTTCCTACATTATGTTTATGTTGTCTACATTATGTTTATGTTGTCTACGCTATCTCAGTAGCGTTATAATGGATATACATGTTTGGTATGTTGCCAGGATTGAGGGTGGCTTTTATAATTGTTGGCAAGTGATGAGTCACAAAATGTTCTGCATGTTGGCAGTTTACGAATCACAATTCTACAGATTCATGAGGTCTTGAGGTTTTAATGGTTATATGTTTAATCTGTGTTCATTTATAGAAACAGTGGTTATATATGTTCAGCCTGTGTTCAGGTTTAGAAACTGGTTATATATTTAGTCTGTGTTCAGGTTTAGAAATGTGTTCAGCCTGTGTTCAGGTTTAGAAACTGGTTATATGTTTAGTCTGTGTTCAGATTTAGAAACAGTGGTTATACAGTATGTTCAGTCTGTGTTCAGGTTTAGAAACAGTGGTTATATGTTCAGTCTGTGTTCAGGTTTAGAAACTGGTTATATGTTTAGTCTGTGTTCAGATTTAGAAACAGTGGTTATATGCTCAGTCTGTGTTCAGGTTTAGAAACAGTGGTTATACAGTATGTTCAGTCTGTGTTCAGGTTTAGAAATAGTGGTTATATGTTCAGTCTGTGTTCAGGTTTAGAAACTGGTTATATGTTCAGTCTGTGTTCAGGTTTAGAAACTGGTTACATGTTCAGTCTGTGTTCAGGTTTAGAAACTGGTTATATGTTCAGCTTGTGTTCAGGTTTAGAAACTGGTTACATGTTCAGTCTGTTCAGGTTTAGAAACTGGTTATATGTTCAGTCTGTGTTCAGGTTTAGAAACAATGGTTATATGTTCAGTCTGTGTTCAGGTTTAGAAACTGGTTTTATGCTCAGTCTGTGTTCAGGTTTAGAAACAGTGGTTACATGTTCAGTCTGTGATATCAGGTTTAGAAACAGTGTAATATGTTTAGTCTGTGTTCAGATTTAGAAACAGTGGTTATACAGTATGTTCAGTCTGTGTTCAGGTTTAGAAACAGTGGTTATATGTTCAGCCTGTGTTCAGGTTTAGAAACAGTGGTTATATGTTTAGTCTGTGTTTGGGTTTTAGAATCAATGGTTATTGTTTTATCTGTGTTGAGAGTTTGGAATCAAGGGTTTTATGCTTTGGCTGTGTTGAGGTTTTAGACTCAAGGGTTATATGTTTTAATAATGTGTGTTGTTGTATAAGAATCAAGGTTTATATGTTTAATCTGTGTAGTTGGTTTTAGAGTCAAGGTTTACATGTTTAATCTGTGTTGTGGTTTTAGACTCAAGGGTTATATGTTTTAATAATCTCTGTTGTGGTTTTAGAATCAAGGGTTATATGTTTAATATGTTCTTTTGTCTCACAGATAAAACTACCCTGTTGGTGGAGTAGGGTGTATCTTTGATTTGAGTGTTTCCCAGACTTCACTCAAAACATTGGTGTCGCAGTATACTACTTACCACACCAATTACCTACTATCCACACCAATGACCTACTAACTACACCAAATACCTACTAACCACACCAATTACCTACTAACAACACCAAGTACCTACTTACCACACCAATTAAGTACTCACCACACCAATAACCTATTAACCACACCAATTACCTATTAACCACACCAGTTACCTACTAACCAAAACAATTACCTACTAAACCACACCAACTACTACTAACCACACCAATTACCTACTCATCACACCAATTACCTACTAACCACACCAATTACCTACTGTACTAACCACACCAACACCTACTTACCACACCAATTACCGGTCTACTAACCACACCAATTACAGGTCTACTAACCACACCAAGTACCTACTAACCACACCAACACCTACTAACCACACCGACTACTACTAACCACACCAGCACCTACTAACCACACGATCTACTACTAACCACATTGACACCTACTAACCACACCAATTACCAACTTTGCTTCGTAAATGGGTCCCCATTTGGTTTTACACCTGTTTAAATGAGTAAGTTTTTTATTTTCATTTCAGCTTTATGGTAAACAAGGAGAATTCTATCTACTAAGCCAAGAGTGTTTCTACTTTAAGAAGGAAAGGATCAGGTACACTGTATGTCCATATAAAGAGAGCATGCAAGAATCAGAGGGTAACTCATTTCTGATCGGAGAAGGAGGGAGTTGGATAACTGATCCACAGACGGGAGATGACATCCTGGTCATGAATGGAGGAGAGAGAAGTCGTTGCCCGCAGGGAAAGAAAAGAAGAACAATGGTACAATTAATATATTGTTAACACTACATAGGAGATATACTTAAATAAGTACTTACTGTACTAACATGCAATTAATATATTGTTAACACTACATAGGAGATATACTTAAATACTACTTACTGTACTAACATGCAATTAATATATTGTTAACACTACATAGGAGATATACTTAAATACTACTTACTGTACTAACATGCAATTAATATATTGTTAACACTACATAGGAGATATACTTCAATACTACTTACTGTACTAACATGCATGGTACAATTAATATATTGTTAACACTACATAGGAGATATACTTAAATACTACTTACTGTACTAACATGCAATTAATATATTGTTAACACTACATAGGAGATATACTTAAATACTACTTACTGTACTAACATGCAATTAATATATTGTTAACACTACATAGGAGATATACTTCAATACTACTTACTGTACTAACATGCATGGTACAATTAATATATTGTTAACACTACATAGGAGATATACTTAAATACTACTTACTGTACTAACATGCAATTAATATATTGTTAACACTACATAGGAGATATACTTAAATACTACTTACTGTACTAACATACAATTAATATATTGTTAACACTACATAGGAGATATATTTAAATACTACTTACTGTAATAACATGCCTGCTTTATGGTGTGGTAGTGCATACAGGTATGCCATATGTAATCATATGGCAGACTAATGCAGGTCTGTAAGCCAGCAATAATCCATATTTTTTTTATTAAAATATGAGATATATTGTCAGTTGGTATTGCTGATTGCCATCAAGTATCTAGCCATTGACAATCCATAATAAGTATACCAACATGTCTGAACCACTATATCTAGTATCCAGCCATCTACAATCCATAATATGTATACCAACATGTCTGAACCACTATATCTAGTATCCAGCCATCTACAATCCATAATATGTATACCAACATGTCCGAACCACTATATCTAGTATCCAGCCATCTACAACCCATAATAAGTATACCAACATGTCGGAACCACCATATCTAGTATCCAGCCATCTACAATCCATAATATGTATACCAACATGTCCGAACCACCATATCTAGTATCCAACCATCTAATCCATAATATGTATACCAACATGTCCGAACCACCATATCTAGTATCCAGCCATCTACAATCCATAATATGTATACCAACATGTCCGAACCACCATATCTAGTATCCAGCCATCTACAATCCATAATATGTATACCAACATGTCCGAACCACCATATCTAGTATCCAGCCATCTGCAATCCATAATATGTATACCAACATGTCCGAACCACCATATCTAGTATCCAGCCATCTGCAATCCATAATATGTATACCAACATGTCTGAACCACCATATCTAGTATCCAGCCATCTACAATCCATAATATGTATACCAACATGTCTGAACCACCATATCTAGTATCCAGCCATCTACAATCCATAATATGTATACCAACATGCCTGAACCACTATATCTAGTATCCAGCCATCTACAATCCATAATATGTATACCAACATGTCTGAACCACTATATCTAGTATCCAGCCATCTACAATCCATAATATGTATACCAACATGCCTGAACCACTATATCTAGTATCCAGCCATCTACAATCCATAATATGTATACCAACATGCCTGAACCACTATATCTAGTATCCAGCCATCTACAATCCATAATATGTATACCAACATGTCTGAACCACTATATCTAGTATCCAGCCATCTACAATCCATAATATGTATACCAACATGCCTGAACCACCATATCTAGTATCCAGCCATCTACAATCCATAATATGTATACCAACATGTCTGAACCACCATATCTAGTATCCAGCCATCTACAATCCATAATATGTATACCAACATGTCTGAACCACCATATCTAGTATCCAGCCATCTACAATCCATAATATGTATACCAACATGTCTGAACCACTATATCTAGTATCCAGCCATCTACAATCCATAATATGTATACCAACATGTCTGAACCACTATATCTAGTATCCAGCCATCTACAATCCCTAATATATGTATACCAACATGTCTGAACCACTATATCTAGTATCCAGCCATCTACAATCCCTAATATATGTATACCAACATGTCTGAACCACTATATCTAGTATCCAGCCATCTACAATCCCTAATATATGTATACCAACATGTCTGAACCACTATATCTAGTATCCAGCCATCTACAATCCCTAATATATGTATACCAACATGTCTGAACCACTATATCTAGTATCCAGCCATCTACAATCCATAATATGTATACCAACATGTCTGAACCACTATATCTAGTATCCAGCCATCTACAATCCATAATATGTATACCAACATGTCTGAACCACTATATCTAGTATCCAGCCATCTACAATCCATAATATGTATACCAACATGTCTGAACCACTATATCTAGTATCCAGCCATCTACAATCCATAATATGTATACCAACATGTCTGAACCACTATATCTAGTATCCAGCCATCTACAATCCATAATATGTATACCAACATGTCTGAACCACTATATCTAGTATCCAGCCATCTACAATCCATAATATGTATACCAACATGTCTGAACCACTATATCTAGTATCCAGCCATCTACAATCCATAATATATGTATACCAACATGTCTGAACCACTATATCTAGTATCCAGCCATCTACAATCCCTAATATATGTATACCAACATGCCTGAACCACTATATCTAGTATCCAGCCATCTACAATCCATAATATGTATACCAACATGCCTGAACCACTATATCTAGTATCCAGCCATCTACAATCCCTAATATGTATACCAACATGTCTGAACCACTATATCTAGTATCCAGCCATCTACAATCCCTAATATGTATACCAACATGTCTGAACCACTATATCTAGTATCCAGCCATCTACAATCCATAATATGTATACCAACATGTCTGAACCACTATATCTAGTATCCAGCCATCTACAATCCATAATATGTATACCAACATGTCTGAACCACTATATCTAGTATCCAGCCATCTACAATCCATAATATGTATACCAACATGCCTGAACCACTATATCTAGTATCCAGCCATCTACAATCCATAATATGTATACCAACATGCCTGAACCACTATATCTAGTATCCAGCCATCTACAATCCCTAATATGTATACCAACATGTCTGAACCACTATATCTAGTATCCAGCCATCTACAATCCCTAATATGTATACCAACATGTCTGAACCACCATATCTAGTATCCAGCCATCTACAATCCATAATATGTATACCAACATGCCTGAACCACCATATCTAGTATCCAGCCATCTACAATCCATAATATGTATACCAACATGTCTGAACCACCATATCTAGTATCCAGCCATCTACAATCCATAATATGTATACCAACATGTCTGAACCACCATATCTAGTATCCAGCCATCTACAATCCATAATATCTATACCAACATGTCTGAACCACCATATCTAGTATCCAGCCATCTACAATCCATAATATCTATACCAACATGTCTGAACCACCATATCTAGTATCCAGCCATCTACAATCCATAATATGTATACCAACATGTCTGAACCACTATATCTAGTATCCAGCCATCTACAATCCCTAATATGTATACCAACATGTCTGAACCACTATATCTAGTATCCAGCCATCTACAATCCCTAATATGTATACCAACATGTCTGAACCACTATATCTAGTATCCAGCCATCTACAATCCATAATATGTATACCAACATGCCTGAACCACCATATCTAGTATCCAGCCATCTACAATCCATAATATGTATACCAACATGTCTGAACCACCATATCTAGTATCCAGCCATCTACAATCCATAATATGTATACCAACATGTCTGAACCACTATATCTAGTATCCAGCCATCTACAATCCATAATATGTATACCAACATGTCTGAACCACTATATCTAGTATCCAGCCATCTACAATCCCTAATATATGTATACCAACATGTCTGAACCACTATATCTAGTATCCAGCCATCTACAATCCCTAATATATGTATACCAACATGTCTGAACCACTATATCTAGTATCCAGCCATCTACAATCCATAATATGTATACCAACATGTCTGAACCACTATATCTAGTATCCAGCCATCTACAATCCATAATATGTATACCAACATGTCTGAACCACTATATCTAGTATCCAGCCATCTACAATCCATAATATGTATACCAACATGTCTGAACCACTATATCTAGTATCCAGCCATCTACAATCCATAACATGTATACCAACATGTCTGAACCACTATATCTAGTATCCAGCCATCTACAATCCATAATATGTATACCAACATGTCCGAACCACTATATCTAGTATCCAGCCATCTACAATCCATAATATGTATACCAACATGTCCGAACCACTATATCTAGTATCCAGCCATCTACAATCCATAATATGTATACCAACATGCCTGAACCACTATATCTAGTATCCAGCCATCTACAATCCATAATATGTATACCAACATGTCTGAACCACTATATCTAGTATCCAGCCATCTACAATCCCTAATATGTATACCAACATGTCTGAACCACTATATCTAGTATCCAGCCATCTACAATCCCTAATATGTATACCAACATGTCTGAACCACTATATCTAGTATCCAGCCATCTACAATCCCTAATATGTATACCAACATGTCTGAACCACTATATCTAGTATCCAGCCATCTACAATCCATAATATGTATACCAACATGTCTGAACCACTATATCTAGTATCCAGCCATCTACAATCCATAATATGTATACCAACATGTCTGAACCACTATATCTAGTATCCAGCCATCTACAATCCATAATATGTATACCAACATGTCTGAACCACTATATCTAGTATCCAGCCATCTACAATCCATAATATGTATACCAACATGTCTGAACCACTATATGCCATCATTTCTGTCTTTTCTTTTTCTACAGATTTACTTTGTCTGTGGTGTTACCAATGAAATACTGTCCTTAGCAGAAAATGAAATGTGTGTGTATGCATTCCACTTGAGTACTCCTGCAGTCTGCTAGGAAGCTGGGAAAAGACCAATGAAAATGATATTTCACTTCCCTACATACCTTACCACAAGAAAGGAGCTATATAATAGTACATAGTACACTTCTCAATGTAGCTGCTCATGACAGAGATATTAACCATTTTAGAGGCAGTAACCATCTTGGAGGCAGTAACCATCTTGGAGGCAGTAACCATCTTAGAGGCGGTAACCATCTTAGAGACAGTAACCATCTTAGAGGCAGTAACCATCTTGGAGGCAGTAACCATCTTAGAGGCAGTAACCATCTTGGAGGCAGTAACCATCTTGGAGGCTGCATCCATCTTAGAGTCAGTAACCATCTTGGAGGCTGTATCCATCTTGGAGTCAGTAACGATCTTGGTGATAGGATCTGTATAATTGTATTGAGGCATTAGCTTCTTGATTGGATATCAGAGGATCATCTCGGAGTTAATGTGAGTAGTATTAAAGCTAGCGATCCTCCAAGAGGTATGAATAGGGTCTTCCAAAAGTTAATGTTATTGTGATGCAAGTGGTACTAAAGTGGACAGGCCTTCGCAGGGTATTGGGATCATCCTAGAATATATGTAAGGATCCTTCAAGTGGTATTAAACACGCCAAATACTGTTCGGTGAAGTATGTTCGGCTCTAAAGTGAACACAGGGCTTTCCTGCCATTCTTTGGAAGTTTCTCATTCTAGGAATTCAATTTACAAAAATACATTTGGAAAGACAAACCACAGTAACATCACCACCTTTGAGTCGCCTACTAGAAAATATTTAAACAGTGAAAATGTTGTTCCACTGAGTGGGACTTATTTAATCAATCTATCAATTGAACGATCAATTGTTCGTTGATTGATGTAATAATAAGAAGGGAAAAATGAGAGATGGTGCTCTTAGGGAATAATTAATGTTCTAAAGATATGAGACAAAAAGCCAAATGCTAGCCAATATACTAATCAGAATATAAAATGAAACTTAGGGAAGCACTTGAGTGCACACTGTCTCCAAACTACCCTCCTTGCTATACAGTTACATTCACCACCGCTGTCAAGCTTTTACTAAGCCGATTTGAACACAATAGCGAGTTGAACAAAAGAGCACTCTTAATTAAGATTTAAAAGGTGTCCAAACGGTCCGCAAAGATAGTGTGTTTATAAGCCATATTTTATTTTGCACATTAGCGTGAACCAGAGTCTATCATACAGGAAGGCTCTAGCATAATCCTACATGTGAAGAACAAGACCTGAAATCCCTAGCAGGTGAAAATATATTTTGGCAGTAGAGCAAAAAAAAATGGGAGCAGTCTAGTCTAACCCCTGTTTGTTCGCTCAACTTATATGGAGAATAAGCTTGCACTAGAGTTCTCACTGAATACTGTTACTTATATCTCTAACCATGTGGCAGCCTAACAGCGCACTAGCCAATGGAAATAAAATCAAGCCTAACCATCTGTTATTTGCTGAATTTGTGTCGCAGTTAGCTCGCACTAGATTTCTCACGGAATAAATGTCTTATATTTCTAACCACATGGCAGCCTAACAACAAACTAAGTCAATGGCAAAATCAAGCCTAACCATTTGTTTATTCGCTAAAATTGAATCGCAGTTTGCTGGCACTAAAATTATCCACAGTTTAGAGGGATGTACTACTGTTATGCAGAGATCAACGTTACAGTCGATGGTCTTTGTAGATAGCATACATGTGTAACGTCCTTAATTATTGTTTTGCTTGACTTTTGGTATGTCAATATGGGTTTTCCGAAGTTCTTGGTACGCATATTTTTAATGCAATGGCTGATTCACTTTTTTAATTTTAGTTACATAGACCTACCACTCGTTGATCAAGGCTAATAATGTACAGGCCAGGGTAAAGGCTATAATTATGTGCTTTTTTATCAAGCTTTTGAGTAGCCGATTATCACGATCGTCCATAAATAACCAAGAAATTTTATTTGTGAGGTTTGCTAACGTGGAAGATTTTCATGAATAATATAAAGTAGTGAATCTCAGACAGTTTGGTAGTGGCGTACATAAACTACAGCGCTACTGACAAAAACAGTCAAATCGCCAAAAGTTCTTTGCTCATTGTTTGTGAACAATAAGCAGCTTTGTGATGGCATGATGCTGTCCACATTACTCAGGCTGGCTATCAGCTGGTGTGCATTCAGCCATGGGACCACTATGCACATGCATAATGAGCAAGTGGTGCGAGATTACAATGGCCTGGACATGGCGGTTAGATTTGGGAGGCTTCCCTTACAGAAAGTAAAGTCAAAGGAGAATCTTGGTATGACTGCTTTCAACATGTAGTTTTACCTATCTATTCTTTTCAAGTATATTACTAGTCAAAGTGCTAATGAACTGACTTACTTGCTCAATGTGACATCATCCCCTTCAATGTTAGCAGTCACCTGTTGGTACTAACGTTAATAAAGTAATGGAGATGTCAACTTTTCAGTTCCCATGCAACACACTGGGAATAAATTGACGAACCAGTGTTGTGCACAGGATATCAGAGATGTCCAGAGGTTAGGGGTGATGGACCAGCGTTGTGCACAGGATATCGAGATGTCCAGAGGTTTGGGGTGACGGACCAGTGTTGTGCACAGGATATCAGAGATGTCCAGAGGTTTGGGGTGACGGACCAGTGTTGTGCACAGGATATCAGAGATGTCCAGAGGTTAGGGGGGACGGACCAGTGTTGTGCACAGGATATCAGAGATGTCCAGAGGTTAGGGGTGACGGATCAGCGTTATGCACAGGATATCAGAGATGTCCAGAGGTTTGGGGTGACGGACCAGTGTTGTGCACAGGATATCAGAGATGTCCAGAGGTTTGGGGTGACGGACCAGTGTTGTGCACAGGATAACTATCAGAGATGTCCAGAGGTTTGGGGTGACGGACCAGCGTTGTGCACAGGATATCAGAGATGTCCAGAGGTTAGGGGTGACGGACCAGTGTTGTGCACAGGATAACTATCAGAGATGTCCAGAGGTTAGGGGTGACGGACCAGCGTTGTGCACAGGTTATCAAAGATGTCCAGAGGTTTGGGGTGACGGACCAGTGTTGTGCACAGGATATCAGAGATGTCCAGAGGTTTGGGGTGACGGACCAGTGTTGTGCACAGGTTATCAAAGATGTCCAGAGGTTTGGGGTGACGGACCAGTGTTGTGCACAGGATATCAGAGATGTCCAGAGGTTTGGGGGGACGGACCAGCGTTATGCACAGGATATCAGAGATGTCCAGAGGTTTGGGGTGACGGACCAGCGTTCTGCACAGGATATCAGAGATGTCCAGAGGTTTGGGGTGACGGACCAGCGTTGTGCACAGGATATCAGAGATGTCCAGAGGTTTGGGGTGACGGATCAGTGTTGTGCACAGGTTATCAGAGATGTCCAGAGGTTTGGGGTGACGAACCAGTGTTGTGCACAGGATAACTATCAGAGATGTCCAGAGGTTTGGGGTGACGGACCAGCGTTGTGCACAGGTTATCAGAGATGTCCAGAGGTTTGGGGTGACGGACCAGTGTTGTGCACAGGATAACTATCAGAGATGTCCAGAGGTTTGGGGTGACGGACCAGCGTTGTGCACAGGTTATCAAAGATGTCCAGAGGTTTTGGGTGACGGACCAGCGTTGTGCACAGGATATCAGAGATGTCCAGAGGTTTGGGGTGACGGACCAGTGTTGTGCACAGGTTATCAGAGATGTCCAGAGGTTTGGGGTGACGGACCAGTGTTGTGCACAGGATATCAGAGATGTCCAGAGGTTTGGGGTGACGGACCAGTGTTGTGCACAGGATATCAGAGATGTCCAGAGGTTTGGGGTGACGGACCAGTGTTGTGCACAGGATATCAGAGATGTCCAGAGGTTTGGGGTGACGGACCAGTGTTGTGCACAGGATATCAGAGATGTCCAGAGGTTTGGGGTGACGGACCAGTGTTGTGCACAGGATATCAGAGATGTCCAGAGGTTTGGGGTGACGGACCAGTGTTGTGCACAGGATATCAGAGATGTCCAGAGGTTTGGGGTGACGGACCAGTGTTGTGCACAGGTTATCAGAGATGTCCAGAGGTTTGGGGTGACAGACCAGTGTTGTGCACAGGTTATCAGAGATGTCCAGAGGTTTGGGGTGACGGACCAGTGTTGTGCACAGGATATCAGAGATGTCCAGAGGTTTGGGGTGACGGACCAGTGTTGTGCACAGGTTATCAGAGATGTCCAGAGGTTTGGGGTGACGGACCAGTGTTGTGCACAGGTTATCAGAGATGTCCAGAGGTTTGGGGTGACGGACCAGTGTTGTGCACAGGATATCAGAGATGTCCAGCGGTTTGGGGTGACGGACCAGTGTTGTGCACAGGTTATCAGAGATGTCCAGAGGTTTGGGGTAACGGACCAGTGTTGTGCACAGGTTATCAGACATGTCCAGAGGTTTGGGTGACGAACCAGTGTTGTGCACAGGATATCAGAGATGTCCAGAGGTTTGGGGTGACGGACCAGTGTTGTGCACAGGTTATCAGAGATGTCCAGAGGTTAGGGGTGACGAACCAGTGTTATGCACAGGATATCAGAGATGTCCAGAGGTTTGGGGTTCCAGTGTATCGGTTCAACTTGTTGTATATCTACCATAAGTTACATGACAGTTTCCGTGTTATGACAGAATGACAGATTTTGTCTGTTATTGTGTCAGCCAGTTTCTATAATGATATTTCTTCTCCTATAGCAACAGACCTGAAACAAAACTTTCAGACTAATGTTTGAAGCCATTAAATTAAGTTCACAAACTTGCAGTGTTTCCATAGCTTGAAACAAACACAAATATAAATAGTGAAAGTTGATTGTTGCATCACAAATTGTTTTTATTTAAATTATTTAGTGCAATTTTATTCATTCGATATTTCTAAGTAAAAATATGTATAATATCAATAAAATCGATAGCTGGAAATCCATGTACATATGTAGTAGTGCTATTTAATGTGACTTAAATTCAAGGTGATGGGGAGGTCCACTTCATATTTTAATTTTTCTTTCATTTGAATTTTATTGTTGCTTTCAATCTATGTTTAAATCATTGTAAATAATAACTTCAGATTCTTCTTCATCTTTTGAAAATATTTCGTTTTAATATGAGTGTTGCTAGGGAAGGGTTGATAGGAAGGGAATGTTGCTGAGTAGAACTACGGTGTGCTGGAGTGCAATTCTATATTTAAACCATGATCAGAACTGTGGTGTGCACGAGTGCAATTCTATATTTGAACCATGAGTAGAACTATGTTGTGCATGAGTGCAATTCTATATTTGAACCATGAGTAGAACTGTGGTGTGCACGAGTGGAATTCTATATTTAAACCATGAGCAGAACTGTGGTGTGCAGGAGTGGAATTCTATATTTAAACCATGAGCAGAACTGTGGTGTGCACAAGTGAAATTCTATATTTAAATCATGAGTAGAACTGTGGTGTGCGCGAGTGGAATTCTATATTTAAACCATGAGTAGAACTGTGGTGTGCACGATTGGACTTCTATATTTAAACCATGAGTAGAACTGTGGTGTGCACGAGTAGAGTGCATGAGTAGAGTGCATGAGTAGAACTATGTTGTTCATGAGTGCAATTCTATATTTGAACCATGAGTAGAACTGTGGTGTGCACGATTGGACTTCTATCTTTAAACCATGAGTAGAACTGTGGTGTGCAGGAGTGGAATTCTATATTTAAACCATGATCAGAACTTTTCTTGTGCACGAGTGGAATTCTATATTTGAACCATGAGCAGAACTGTGGTGTGCACGAGTGGAATTCTATATTTAAACCATGAGTAGAACTATGGTGTGCACGAGTGGAATTGTATATTTAAACCATGAGTAGAACTGTGGTGTGCACGAGTGGAATTCTATATTTGAACCATGAGCAGAACTGTGGTGTGCAGGAGTGGAGTTCTATATTTGAACCATGAGTAGAACTGTGGTGTGAGAGCACCATCAGAATAATGCTGAATAACTTCTGTGTAATAAAAGTATTTTTGAATGTACAAAAGATTCGTGATTGTAATGAAGACGGAGCTGATCTAAATATTAAAACAATATTCACTGATGTTTTGCAAAGCATGACTGCCTAATGATGTATGGCTGACATAATGGTCAATACTTCTTATCAAGATTTTAGTGTATCATTCTTATTATTGTGAAAGGTATTTTGTTATTTGCCTAACTAATGGCTTTAAGCCAGATCTGTAACAGAATCACTCAGAATCATTTTAATGTCCACACTGTATCATTGTCTTGTAATTTGTGTATAATTAATTATTACCATGGCAACTTGGAGAGAATAAAAAATAAAAATTGTCCTTGGTTAGTATTTGTTTCAGTGTTTTGAGAATACAATATGACACCGCACAAGAATGGAGCTTTGCCAAATTGTCCACATTATTGGCATAGGTGTAAATACTGGAGAATATTAAGTTATTGATTAATACAATTTAAGAGAATTACTATAAACTTATGAAAAAGACAAATTGACATTTACGTAAAGTGGCCTCAGAAGGAGAGAATTATAAAATAGACAATTGTAGAGCAGAAAGGAGAGAATTATAAAAAAGACAATTGCAGAGCAGAAGGAGAGAATTATAAATATGACGATTGCAGAGCAGAAAGGGGAGAATTATATTATAGACAATTGTAGAGCAGAAAGGAGAGAATTATAAATAAGACAATTGCAGAGCAGAAAGGAGAGAATTATATAATAGACAATTGTAGAGCAGAAAGGAGAGAATTATAAAATAGACAATTGCAGAGCAGAAAGGAGAGAATTATAAATATGACGATTGCAGAGCAGAAAGGAGAGAATTATATAATAGACAATTGCAGAGCAGAAAGTAGAGAATTATAATAAGACTAGCAGAGCAGAAAGGAGAGAATTATATAATAGACAATTGTAGAGCAGAATGAAGGGAATTATAAAATAGACAATTGCAGAGCAGAAAGGAGAGAATTATAAATATGACGATTGCAGAGCAGAAAGGAGAGAATTATATAATAGACAATTTTAGAGCAGAAAGGAGAGAATTATTTAATAGACAATTGTAGAGCAGAAAGGAAAGAGTGATATAATAGACAATTGTAGAGCAGAAAGGAGAGAATTATAAAATAGACAATTGTAGAGCAGAAAGGAGAGAATTATAAAATTGACAATTTTAGAGCAGAAAGGAGAGAATTATAAAATTGACAATTTTAGAGCAGAAAGGAGAGAATTATATAATAGACAATTGTAGAGCAGAAAGGAGAGAATTATAAAATAGACAATTGCAGAGCAGAAAGGAGAGAATTATAAATAACACAATTGCAGAGCAGAAAGGAGAGAATTATATAATAGACAATTGTAGAGCAGAAAGGAGAGAATTATAAAATAGACAATTGCAGAGCAGAAAGGAGAGAATTATAAATATGACGATTGCAGAGCAGAAATGAGAGAATTATATAATAGACAATTGTAGAGCAGAAAGGAAAGAATGATATAATAGACAATTGTAGAGCAGAAAGGAGAGAATTATAAAATAGACAATTGTAGAGCAGAAAGGAGAGAATTATTAAATAGACAATTGCAGAGCAGAAAGGAGAGAATTATAAAATTGACAATTTTAGAGCAAAAAGGAGAGAATTATATAATAGACAATTGTAGAGCAGAAAGGAGAGAATTATAATATAGACAATTGTAGAGCAGAAAGGAGAGAATTATAAATAAGACAAATGCAGAGCAGAAAGGAGAGAATTATATAATAGACAATTGTAGAGCAGAAAGGAAAGAATTATATAATAGACAATTGTAGAGCAGAAAGGAGAGAATTATTAAATAGACAATTGTAGAGCAGAAAGGAGAGAATTATAAAATAGACAATTGCAGAACAGAAAGGAGAGAATTATAAAATTGACAATTTTAGAGCAGAAAGGAGAGAATTATATAATAGACAATTGTAGAGCAGAAAGGAAAGAATTATATAATAGACAATTGCAGAGCAGAAAGGGGAGAATTATAAATAAGACAATTGCTTATTAAGTAGAGCAGAAAGGAGATTCAAACAAATTAAGAATAAGAATTTCAAATCTATTTTCATAAATATTTTCTAATATGATAAAGAGGACTTCAAGATAAAATGTTGAATTTTGAGTTATTACGAGAAATTACGAGAAATACTTCGATATTACCAGCGATCTACTGCCAATGTCGCAATAAACGATCAAGTTATTCCGAAAATTGCGTACTTTCTCTATTGTCATACTTTTCATGCATTTATTAGTTGTTGGTTTCTCTTCGGGTAACACTATGGGGACTGGGGTTGAGAGTGGATCAGGGTATTTGGTTTTCGTGCCCAGGCTCTATCTTGACAGAAGAAATTCGTTTTCGCGTTTATCACGATGTTTATAATGTCTTCATTGGTATCAACAAGACAATTTTCTCATGCTAAAGTGAAATTCTCGATGTTTATGTCCCGGCTTTACACGACCAAAGACTGATGTAAATTCAAAAAGGCGCCATCCCTGTTCCGCATTAGTTTAAGAAGATATTAAAACGTCGTGATTTGGGCCGAAATTTGAAGAACAAAAAATCACAAGGCTATGGTCTCACAAAAGGATCAAATTTGTACGAAAAATCCATTTTCTCATATTCCAGTGTCGATGTTTATCAAAGATTCATTGGAATCAGGAGTATTCTCTCGTTTTAAAGTGAAACTGTACTCAATATTTTCTGTGCCGAATACATCACACATTAAATTATGTCATCAAGATGTTGAACTGTCCCTGTGTCTTTAAAGAATATGGCTCTAATATTACAAGATTATAGTTTGATATAAATCCAGAAAAGCGCCATAAACTTTTCTCACCAGTTTGAGAAGATTTGGAAAGTCGTGGATTTGGTCCGGAATTTCACAAATTCATAAGGCTATAGCCTTACAAAATGATCAAATTTACATGAACAATCAATTTTCTCATATTCCATTGTCGAAGCTAATAATGGGATAAATGGAATTTTATAAGACAATTTGTTCATGTTAAAAGCGAAAATATGCTCGATTTTTTCTGTGCCGAATACATTAAACATTAAATTATGACATCAAGATAACTGTGCCTTTAAAGAATATGGCTCTTATATTACACGATTTTTATAGTTTGATGTAATCCCAAAATGGCACCATCACTTTCCTCATCATTTTGAGAAGATTTTACAAAGTGGTGATTTGGACCGAAATTTGACAAAATCATAAGGCTATAGCCTTACAAAATGATCAAATTTATACGAAAAATCTATTTTTTCATATACCATTGTCGATGCCTATTATGGGTTAATTGAAATTGATGGGACTATTCGTTCATGTAAAAGCGAATTCAAATCGATTTTTTTCTGCTCGGAATATATTACACCTTAAATTATGGCATCAAGATGTTAAACTGTCCCTTTAAAGAACATGGCACTAGTAATGTTACACGATTATAGTGTGATGTAAACCCCAAAAGGCGCCATAAGTTTTCTCGTCAGTTTCAGGAGATTTTCAAAAGTCATGATTTGGACCCAAATTTCACAAAATCATGAGGCTATAAGCCTTACAAATGATTAAATTTGTACAAAATGCTCCGAATACATGCTCCGAATACACTATACATCAATAATGACATGAAGATTTAATACTCATATTAAACTCTCTCTTCAAAGAATATGGCACTTATATTACACGATTATAGTTTGATGTAATCCCAAAATGGCGCCGTCACTTTTCCTCATCATTTTGAGAAGATTTTACAAAGTGGTGATTTGGACCGAAATTTGACAAAATCATAAGGCTTACAAATTGATAAAATTCATACGAACAATCAATTTTCTCATATTACATTGACGATGCCTGTAATGGGATAATTGAAATTGATAAGACAATTTTTTCATGTAAAAAGCGAATTCAAATCGATTGTTTTCACATTAAATAATGACATCAAGATGTTAAACTGTCCCTGTGCCTTTAAAGAATATGGCTCCAATATTACACGATTATAGTTTGATATAAATCCACTTTTCAAACCACTTTTTATTATATTCCGAATACACTATACATCAATTATGATCAAGATTTAATATTTATATTAAACTGTCCATTGAAAGAATATGGCACTAATTTTACACAATTATAGTTTGATGTAAATCCTAAAAGGAGCCATAACATTTCCTCATCAGTTTGAAGAGATTTGGCCGAAATTTGACAAAATCATTAGGCTATAGCCTTAAAAAATGATCAAATTTATGCGAACAATCAATTTTTCTCATATTCCATTGTCGAAGCTAATTATGGGATAAATGATCAAATTTGTACGAAAAATCTATTTTTTTTTTATATTCCAGTGCCAGTTTTGTTTTTATACATTATTTAAAACCAACAAGACAATTTCTCGTGTTAAATTGAAATTTTACTTGATTTTATTATATTCCGAATACACTATACATCAATTATGATCAAGATCTAATATTTATATTAAACTGTCCATTGAAAGAATATGGCATTAATTTTACACAATTATAGTTTGATGTAAATCCTAAAAGGCGCCATAACATTTCCTCATCAGTTTGAAGAGATTTTAAAAAGTCGTGAATTTGGGCGAAATTTGACAAAATCATTAGGATATAGCCTTACAAAATGATCAAATTTGTACGAAAAATTAATATAATCATTTTCCAGTGCCTATATTTTTTATATATAAATTCCAATCAACAAGACAATTTTCTCGTGTAAAAAGCGAAATTCTACTTGATTTTATTATGCTCCGAATACACTATACATCAATAATGACATGAAGATTTAATACTCATATTAAACTCTCTCTTCAAAGAATATGGCACTTATATTACACGATTATAGTTTGATGTAATCCCAAAATGGCGCCGTTACTTTTCCTCATCATTTTGAGAAGATTTTACAAAGTGGTGATTTGGACCGAAATTTGACAAAATCATAAGGCTTACAAATTGATAAAATTCATACGAACAATCAATTTTCTCATATTCCATTGTCGAAGCTAATAATGGGATAAATGGAATTGATAAGACAATTTGTTCATGTTAAAAGCGAAAATATGCTCGATTATTTTCTGTTCCGAATAATCATTTGAGAAGATTTTACAAAGTGGTGATTTGGACCGAAATTTGACAAAATCATAAGGCTTACAAATTGATAAAATTTATACGCACAATCAATTTTCTCATATTCCATTGACGATGCCTTATAATGGGATAATTGAAATTAATAAGACAAATTTTTCATGTTAATAGCGCATTCAAATCGATTTTTTCTGCTCCGAATATATATATTACACCTTGAATTATCACATCAACATGTTGAACTGTCCCTTTAAAGAATATGGCACTAATATTACACAATTATAGTTTGATGTAAATCCTACATGGCACCATTACTTTTCCTCATCAGTTTAAGAAAATCTTAAAATGTCGTGATTTTGACCCAAACTTCACAAAATCATAAGGCTATAATCCTTACAAAATGATCACAATTGTACGAAAAATTAATTTCATATATGTCGAGATATCTAATGGATTCATATTCCAGTGTCCAGTATTGATACTACGTATTTGAATTGCATGTGCAATACGGTACTACGTATTTGCATTTCATGTGCAATACGATACTACGTGTTTGCGTTATACAAAGCGTTTTTCCTTCGCTTTGTAACAACAGTAGGCGCTATAGAACAGTACATCGATGTTAAAGTTGAGCACAGCCAAGCTGAGACAGTTTCTCACTGCCACGCTACATTGTAAAGCGAATAGTAGAGACCGGATTAAATTACCATATTTACGGTCCTTCGCCTGGTCCTCGAATTGATCGACAAGGGTGGCAGGAGTGTGAGTCATACGGGGTGTCAATTTAATACTAAAACACTGAGCCACACTATCATCTTCAAAATGGGATGAGATCCGGTGATGACTAGAACGTTATGTTCCTGTTACATTATTACTATTTGGTGAATCGTCCATCGATAGTTTGCTTGACCGATATGTAGATAACATACACGGAGGCGCCAGTCATTCATTGCCCGAGCAGTTAGAACTGGAGTTCTATGACTGGTAATATTCTGAACTGGTCGATTGGTCATGTAAGTTTACTCAGTTTTGCCGTAACAAAACTAAGGGAACAGCCTGTGAATTAAATATTAACAGCGGACCAAAGACCTAGAATTTTGCTGAGTGCCGGCTGTTATTTGCCAAATGAAAACACGCCTCTCTATTCTCCATTTCGTCAACCAGGACCCTTTCAAGTTTCATAATAAAGGCTCGAATAACACGAGAAGGGCCGTTATTCCAGCGGCTAGTACACCCGAAACTGGCAGCGTAACAATCCACGCCAGAAGAGTATCACGCATTATTCTGTAGTCAACAGCTGAAATATTATCAAACAAACCCACAGCAGCTATAGCACCAACCTTACATTGTGTGGAACTAATTGGCAAGCCTAGATTAGACCCCAACAATATGATGGTGGTAGCACCAAGCTCCATCGGGAAAGCACTGGCGAAATATAAGAAGAAAGATAACAACATGATTTTCCCTTCGTCTATAGTCTTCTTGAATGTAGGTATATTGAGAAACAAGCCACCTCTGTTTGTTTTGCCGATACCGCCCCCAACCCCAATAACAAGTTACAATGATCTGCTATGCAGAACACCAAAGTTTTAATTATTGTAGTGACAGATTAAGCATGCAGATAACATATATCAGCTGCTTACCTTGATGGCACAATGGGAGTAAGGCGTTCTCCCATGGTCTTGGTAACTTCTCTGCCACCCACCACATATCCAAACGACACACCAATGCTTCCGAAGAGAAACATCCAAAAGGGGACCTCTATATTAGCTTGACCATCCGCTTCTTGATACACGTTCCAGATGGTGATGAGGGGTTCTACGGAGATACTGAAGAAGAAGAAGAAGAAGAAGAAGACTACCATTGATTGGTGTCTGTTACAGTATCTATATAAGGGAATTGAGGCATTGATTGGTGTATGTTATAGTCTCTGTATACGGAAATTGAGGAATTGATTGGATTCGGTTACAGTTTCAATATAAGGAAATTGAGGTGAACAATGAATAAAGTTTTTTTTTATCGTGCCCAGGCTTGCCTTTCTTTTCACCATGAGGACCATGATTGGCATTCGCAGGTCTTCTAAGAGCGTATAATCTCTCTGTTGTTGTATTACTAGTTTTGGTTAAGACCTATCACGAATCCGACGGCATACACACAATGCTACTATTAATCTAAGCCTGACTTTCACTAAGTAACCAACAAACTGACGATTGCTTGTTATTCTTGATTGACACAATTCTGCTCTATTCCTTAAGTTCCAATGTGTCAGCGTTCGTACGAAACAATTTATAAGCTATTAGACCGACAGACGAATAGATTCGTTATGAAATTCACTGGTTTTATAATGAAATTAAATTGTAGTAAATAGGAACAGTTTTACCTTACTATGATACTGCCGTATGCAAATGAAGATAAAACAACAACCATAATTAGTAAAGGTTTAAAAACTCCCTCTACATCTTCATCGTCAGCCTCGTTTACTTCTTCCTTTTGAAATCCTCTGTCCTTAGATTTTGTGCTTTCGTCAGATTCTACGGAAGAAAAATAACGATAATTTGAGTATTTTGTTTGTTTCTGTGGACACCGTTACAATATATCAATCAATTGTAATGAAGTCTCTATATACATCTACCGTGGTTAATTTTTTTTTTGGCCCCCAGTAGTTAAACCTACAGAGTATGAAATTTAATCAAAGTAAAACACATTTCGAAAGTGTTTCACCTAATGAAGATAAATTAGCAACTTATTAATGATTTCAGATGACTAAAGCAAATTGGTTGTCTAAGCAACATTTTCGTTTTAGTATGAAAACATGCAAGCATTAAAACTATTTTCATATTTTTGATCTCCTTGGTATCTCTAACGCGTGAAATCTTTTCTGATGCAGTTAATAAACTGAATTTTGAATTTATTATCTGATAATAATCACAAATTTATTATGAACAAATAGTAATATCGTTTATTGTCTGCCTCAATACATATAAACACATGTATGCTGCAGGATTAGTGTAAGAATAAATAAAGGCCATCACACACAATATTAGTTGTTGTATGTTGTAAAGCAGTGACAGGTTCTTTTAGCACTCTTTGGGTGATTCCACCGCTTTCTTTAACAACTTAAACTAACCAACTGTAACCATTCAAAACTTGGTATCCATAAAAATAAGGAGAATGTACTGACTTAACGAGCCTGATGAACTGTTTTTTTTTTAATTTCCTTACTGGGAGCGTCGTTTAATTGAACGAGAGAGGCCATCTCCGCAGCGTTGTTTTTGCTTCCTGGATAACTCCTCGGTATAATAACAAGTCTTACAAACAAAGCGATCACCATGGCAATAAACAGACTACAAACTAACGCCGAATACCAAGAAATGCCTACTAGGTCAAACCCTGAAAAGAAAGAAAGAGAAGATGCTAGAAATTAAGATGTGGTTGATAAAGACAAGTAGTATCCCTGACCTTCTCCCGAAAGATGTATTAAAATATGAAAATAATACTCCTGCTAATGTCACAATGTTAATGTTACACAATAAGGAGAGGACAAGATTAATAAGCGATGATATGTTTTTGAGAGCGAAACGGTTATTAAAAGCTCTATCACAGCAGGCGATGGTGGCCTACCTCCCCAGCCCCCCCCCCCCCCCATCGCTATTTGTTTAGTTTCCAAAGAGACTGAGCCACCACTTACATGCTTTGTTAAGTACGGAGGCCATCAAGAGATTGAAGAAAATCGCCAAAAAGTACCAAGCTGGCAAACTCATTACCATTGCCTTGTATGGACTGTTCTAAGGAAGTAAAACCACAGTCAATGAAATAGTCTCTCATGGTATTATTAAATTATTAGAAAGTAACCTCTCATAATATTCATAAATGGAAAATATCACCAGGGAGCTCCCTGGTCTTACAACGGCAGTCATATTGAGCATAAAACAATTAATGTTATACAAGATAAGTTAATACAATGATAGTAAGACAAGGAGAATAACTGGACTGCTGGCTTTACGTTATTATTGTTTGTTACTTTATGCGTATTAACCGAACTGTACTTACCTTCACATAAATAAATTTAGCTAACAGTACACTATAGGCCTACCGTTCTAAAAGACATCGCATTAACTTACCCTTCTGAGCACTGTGTATAGAATTACATTGTAAAATACAATGGCCAGGATCCCGGATAGGAATGGCGATGCAGCCCAAGCTAACGCTGAAATCAGAACCACATATTTGGTTGAAATTACTCACTGAACAGTAAAAATAACCGATGAATTCCTACTCACTACTCCCAAATATGTTGAGAAATCTGTTTAAAAAGCTGTTTTATCTTTCCGGGTCAAAATTCATATACCAATACCTTTCTGGGACATATCGTGGTTTTACTCCCCTCTTCCCAACTCCCTGCCCCCTCCCCCTCCCCTCTTCCCAACTCCATGCATGTTCGCGAACTTATTGCAATGTTAACTGAGGTACTGTATACTGTAGGTGCATACTGTAAAAATACTGTACTGTTCTGTAAACACTGATTTTTCAGAATTATTATAAGTGCATTGAATAGTCAAAAGTTTCAGCTACAATAATCCTTTGAGAGAAAGAAACTCTCCAAGAATCCTAAGATATTTAGCCAGCTAAGATTTTGTAAAGTAACTCTAACCGTATTTTGCAGTCTGTACTAAAGAGCAATGATTCAAGAGACACGTGAATCCGACGGCTCGGTATGACTCTACTAGCCGCACTATACATTTCATGAACCCTACACCCTATATGTATACTATCTAGCCGCACTATACATTCTATGTTTGGTAGTTAGACATTTCATGAACCCTAGACCCTATATATATACTATGGCCGCACTACATTCTATGATTGGTAGTTAGACATCTCATGAACCCTAGACCATATTTGTATACTATCTAGCAGCACTATACATTCTATGTTTGGTATAGTTAGACATTACATGAACCTTAGACCCTATATGTACATTATTTATCGGTATTCCCCCTTCTTTCTAGTTGTATCAGTGGTAACGTCAAGGATTTTGCTCAATCTTCGTATCTGAATTCGTCGGTAGACAAAGACCCCTTTAGATTTTGCAGAATATATATACAGACTGACTAAAGTTAACATCACATGTTGATTTGTCTCACCAATATATCCAAGCGTCTCCCAATTAATACCGTTAAAGCCCATAACAACCGCATGAGAACCAATAATGGCCCCCACTACACCGTGAGTAGCTGCAACAGGTAGCTGCATTACAGTAGCTATAATGACCCACGTACCACTAGCTGTAATGAGATAAAATTATGATAATCGTCATCATTATCGTCATCATCCTGTATTAATATACAAATACTGCTGTCATGGTACTATACACGAATATTCTCAATCAGGGCATAAAGAAGTTGTTCTAAAA